>NC_043001.1:39106179-39266179 GCF_006345805.1 Octopus sinensis | reverse complement strand
ATTACAAGAAGAAGAAGAAAGAAAAGAATCCGTTCTTCTATTGGCAGAAGGCCTGAAATTTTGTGGGAGGCAGCTAGTAAAGCTAAATTTGATGATTCTTTTGTCTACTTTTTCCAAGAACAACCTGACATATTGGTAAACACTCCATGTCATTAGAAAGCATAAAGATTAAAGAAAAAGTTAACTGACATGGAGGACTGAAAACCATTTCAATAAGGGAAAAGAGTTAACTGTATCATAATGATTCATACCAGATATCAAAATACTGAGATCATGACTACTGCTCAATGCTCTGTGAACACTGTAAAAGCTGTGAAACATAACATGAACAGCCGCAACAGGGACTTAAAGCCATGGTCAACTGGAAAGGACACAGCAGGCATTTTGTGTCTACAGCTGGAATTCACCCAATAACTAATGAACAGGGCCTTAGGTTCAATTCTGATGGCTATGTGAAGCTACTGGAGACTGTGGTCAAACCCTAGCTGGTGAGAGTTGCTGCTGAAAAGCCATATGTGAGGCAGCAGGATCTAGCTTCTTACCATAGCTCCAGAAAGAGTTAGAAGTGGTATTCTGTTATACAACCATAATCTAGTATCGACAAATCACAGTATGTCTGTGTATAATGACTAACACATACATTTCCACAATTCTCCACCGATTTTCTTCAAACTTTACAAACACACTACTTATGTCTCAAGGGATGATCATGCACTGTAACATTTTGCCCAGAGCTCTCCCATAAATGGGCGTAAATGGACATAGTTTTTTGTGTGTAGGATCTTCCATACTTTTTTCATTTTTTATAAAATGAAAGAATTTGTCTATTTATTTATTTTGACTGTCGTGACTGCATGGTGACCCTGTCACGAAACAGGACTTGGAAGCTGTCATTTTGTTTTCATGTAAATAAATGTTTATGTTAATGTAAATGATTTATCCAAATTCGTTGTATGGACATAGTTTTTTTGTATGTAGGTTCTCTTATAATTTTTAAATCTATATGGTCGTATATTGGCATTAGAGAATATTTTTTAGTGGTTATCACATTCTTTTGATTTATTATTCATTTATATGTTGTAATTATGTATTATAACTTTCTATATTTTTTTATGTGTATTAGTGTATGTAGTTTGAGTTTTGGTCTGAGAATATTATAAAAATGAAAGGATTTGGCCTATTTATTTCGACAGCTTTCCATATTTTTTAATGTATATGGTAGTATATTTGCATTACAGAATATCTTTTAGTTGTTTCTACCTTTTTTCATTTATTATTTATTTATATGTTGTAATTGTGTATTAATACTTTCTATATTTTCTATATGTATATTGGTGTGAATAGTTTGAGTTTTGGCTAGAGAATATTATAAAAGTGAAAGGATTTTGTCTATTTATATATTTTGATTGTCCACTTGTGATTGTGATTAAATTGGCTAGGAACACTGCACGTGATGAATATCCAATACCAAACAATCTTAATCTCCATATTTAAGCTGCATTAGACTTTGGCAAGCTTACCTCTACCCATTCCAAGCTACTTGATGTTCCCTTTCCTCTCTTCTATTTGTTAATACCTTTGTTAACTTACCAATGTGTTGTTTTCCTTTTAGGATGTTTATTTACCCATCTATTATATTTCGACTGTTGTCCATTGTTTCAAATACGTTTTAGCATTGTCGTTTCTTTTTTAAACAATCATATATGATTTGTCCCAAAGAAACAATTTTTAAATAACAATTTTGCTTCCATTAGCAAAAGCTGTACATATCTTTCAGAAAGCTCCATACCAATTTCATACCAATGTGTATATATTGTCTGTGTTCAGGTAATATGTGCTTGTATGGGTGTGGGAGTGTGCATGATGGTGTGCGGTGTGTACTTAGTTAAACAGTGTGTGTGGCTGCTCGCATAGTGGTATGTGTGGTGACGCTATTGAAGATTGTGTGTGGTGTGAGTACTGAACAGTGGTCGGTGCTAGTGTGTGTATAGTGGTGTGTGAAGTGAGTAATGCGTTGAACAGTGTGTATGAGTGATTTTATAGTTGTGTGTGTGTGTGTGGTGAGGGTACTGAGGTAGGTGATGTGTAGGTGTGTTAGTAGAAAGGGGGAGTTAAATGTGGGAAGTGTGTGGGAATCCATGTGGCGTTAGTACCAAATGAAGATAAGAAGTGAGTTAATCCCATATGGTGCAAAGGAATGAAAAGAGAAAATTAATTCCTGTTCACAGTGGCATTCACATAAAGTGAATGCCACTTTATGTGGCATTCACTGTTACGTTATGCTATGTGGGAAGGCAGAATAAAGGAACTTTTGTTAGCTTATAGTAGAACTGATAATCACATGGTGCACTAAAACCTATTTTCCTTTTCCAGATAATACAAGCATGCCACCTGAAAAGAGAGCATGCATTGGCAGAAAGTCTTCTGCAGTAGCACTGGCAGGATAAGGAATCTGAGGACCAGAAGTCCTGTTGACAGTTGAAAAGAGCTGCTGCTGCTAGAGCTGAAACTACTCCAGAGTAGCATGAAACCTATCAAGTACATGCTGCTGATGCAAGGGCTGCAGAAACCCCACAAAAGAGTGCTATCTGTCAGGCTTGTGATGCTGCATCCACTTCTGCCATGAGGGCCGAAACATCCCCATAAGAAAGTGCTATCCAGCAGGCATGCAATGCTGCATCCAATTCTGCCGCGCGCTTGGCAGATGATGATAACCATAGCCATCACTGTGTTGGACAGAATATCCGAATTTTCATGAGAAATACAAAATATTGATATTAAGAGAACAGGAAGCATGCTCATATGAAAGAAAGGGGTATTAATAACAGGCCATATTAGATTAAAGAAGGGACATATTAAATTAAGGTTGATGCATAAAAGCAGGTTTGACACAGTGAAAAGCAAAGTTTATTTCAGAAATTAAAGCTAGGAAAACAGAGATTTTAGCTTAGTTTGATATCTATTTTGACATAATTTTTCAATTCTCACAGAGGAATGTCTGCTGTTAGTGAAGTATTCAAAGTAAATGAAAACAGCATAGTATACAGTGTATATATGAGGGGAGGAAGAGAGAAGGAACTGAGAGATTGTCAAAGGAAGTACTGATGAGGATGATGATGAATTGGCAAATAAAAAAAAATATACATAAACCTCAAGAAATGTTCATCATTAAATGTACAAAATATGCATTGTATTAAAACTAACAATATTTTGCTTGGTCAACACCATGACAAATAACAAAAACATAAATGAATAAATAGTAAACAAGGGTACTTAGTAGTTAGTTGCTCTACCCCATTCCTGTGAATAACTTCAAAAATTTGCTGTGGCATACTCAAAACAAGCATTTTATCGGAGGTTGTCCAGAATGTTATGCCATAAGGTGAGGACTGTTAAGCAAAGAGCATCCACAGTCTCAAAATGCAATTCATTCTTGTAAACATCTCTTGCCGTCCATCCTCAAAGATTTTCAATGAGGTTTCAGTCAGGAGAACATGGAAGATGATTCAAAAGATGAATGTTATTTGTTCTGAAGAAATCCTTTGGCCTGCGAGAATTATGGATTGTAGTATTACCCTGTTGATAAATCCAGTCTTCTTCACACAAACGAGAGCCTTCAGTCAATAGTGATGCCTGTGCCAATATGCCAACATAGCCAGCTGCTGTTTGATGTCTCTGCGCAACCTAATGTTCCATAGTTCTTCTGTTCAAGAAAGCACCCCACACCATGACACAGCCTCCACCACTGTGCTTATTTGAAAAAGTCTCCAGTGGAATATCTTTTGCATGCCAATATTGTTGGAGACCATCAGGACCATCAGGGCTGAATTTTTTCTCATCCCAGGATTAAACTTTCTTCCAGTTGTAAACATCCTAGGTCTGCTGATTCTGAGCAAATTCTAAACAAGTAGTTTTGAGGTATGGATGAAGATGAGGTCTCTGAAGACATTCAAGATTTTTTAAGCCTCTCTCTATCTCTCTCTCAAATGTTATCTTACCTTCCTTGAGCTACATTCCACATCCATAAGTACATTAATCTAGTTTGATGATCAACTAGTGCCTTTCCTAACTTTCCGTCAAATCCTACTAAATGCAAGTGAAATTTTCTTTGGCCAGCTAGTCAATCTTTTCTATCTGTATGCCGCAGGGTCTTTTAAGAAGTTTGCAATGGAGATTTTACTGCAACCAATTTCAGTGGAGATGGCATGTTGAGAAAGGCTTTGTATCTGGAGCTCTGCAAGTCTACCATGTTCAAAATCCATCAACATTTTAGATTTGCTCATTGTTGCTGTTGTGTAATAGATAGGGAGTGACTGGCAGTTGTTGACACACAGAAAGCTTGAACATAAATGCCAAAATTTTTATAGACTATACCCAATTCAAACTTTTTATTTGTCATGGACTTAAATTTTTCATTTTCATACAATCCATATTTTCTGCATTAAATTTAAACATTTCTTTAGGTTTTGTATATCTTTTCTATTTGCTAATTATGAATCTATAATGAAAAAGTAGTCAAATATATCAGTCTGAAAGGAGTTCATTTTGGCAGCAGTTTTTTTCACTGATCTAAATTTTGGCCAGCAATGTGTGTGTGTGTGTGTGTGTGTGTGTGTGTGTGTGTGTGTATATGTGTATATATATTATATATAATATATATATATAATATAGTGTGTGTGTGGAGGCGCAATGGCCTAGTGGTTTAGGCCAGCGGAATCGCGGTCTGCAGGATCGCCCCCTGGTTTCAATCTCCCAGACCGGGCGTTTGTGTCGTTTATGAACGAAAACACCTAAAAGCTCCACGAGGCTCGGCAGGGGGTGGTGATCCCTGTCCGTAATCTTCTAACCACTCTTTCTCCCACTCTTCTTATGGCCTGACTCGCTTAGCCAGCGGGGTGCGCGTCATTGAAGGTCAAACAACAATGCGAACCAATTGTGATCGATGTGTACACAACATTGATGGTCTGGTCGGTCACGTGATCATGGTGTATATATTATAGCAGGAAACAAAAGATGAAAAACGTGTAGGAAACAACAAACAGGTGTATTAATTTAACGCTTGGGAAAAATGGAAAAGTCTTTTATGTGCTGAGCCTAAGCTCTTTGAGAGAAATGATTAAGAGGCAAAAACTGGAGGGAGAATGAAAAAAACCTAGAGAGAAAATGTTTGCAGAGTTCAATGGTCCGACATGATGAGATGACTGGAAAAAATAGGTTGAATGAAATGGAGATAATATAATAATGGTAATGGTAACCCCAACAAACTAAGATGCACAAGCATGTGTGTGTATTCGAGTCTGTATGTGTGAATGGGGAAAAGTGAGTCTAACATGTGTATGTGTGATTTTGCATGTAGCAGTGCATGTGTGCTTGTTCAGAAGGTGCGTGCACATGCATGTGTATGTATCTCTGTGGCCAAATAGTGGGCATGTATATAGCATATGTGGGTGAAAGTTATCTTTGTTTATGCATGTATTTATGCATGTTGCATGTGTGTGTATATATTGTCTGTGTTCAGGTAATATGTGCTTGTATGGGTGTGGGAGTGTGCATGATGGTTGTGTTTCGGTGTTGTACTTAGTTAAAAAAACAGGTGTGTGGCTGCTCGCATTTTGTGTTATGTGTGGTTTGACGCTATTGAAGATGTGTTGGTGACCTGTGAGTATCTGGGGAGTGGTCGGTGTAGTGTTGTGTATAGTGGTGTGTGAAGTGAGTAATGTGTTGACAAGTGTGTATGAGTGATTTTATAGTTATGTGTGTGTGGTGAGGGTACTGAGGTAGGTGATGTGTAGGTGTGTTAGTAGAAAGGGGGAGTTAAATGTGGGAGGTGTGTGGGAATCCATGTGGCGTTGGTACCAAATGAAGATAAGAAGTGAGTTAATCCCATATGGTGCAAAGGAATGAAAAGAGAAAATTAATTCCTGTTCACAGTGAAGGCAAGTGTCCAGGTGGCCCCAGTGCAGAGAAAGTTCCAACACAAACAAATATTGTAGTGAACAACCAGTAGAGAGGAAGTGGTGTGAGACTGGGCTGTCATTGTCTGATGTCTTGGAGGTGCTCTGCGAACCAGTCAGCCAAGTGGTGTCCCTTTTGAACAATATATAAAGAAGGACAGAAAGAGCATGAGATGTAGTAAATAACATTAGTAGAGGTGCAGGCAAAGGAGTCGGTGATGTGACAGGGACAGTTATGGGTGCCAGTGAAGATGGTGGTGATGGAGAAGTAGGGGCAGGTGTGACAGCATGGACAGGAGCAGAGGAAGGAACCAGGTTGTGATGCAGGGGTAGGGAAGAGACTGTGGACCAGAAGGTCACACAGGTTATGGGCTTATTTTAAGGAGAGAACAGGTAAGTTAGGAAAGATGTGTGAAGTGGAGGGGTCGGGCTGGAGTTGCCAGAAGGCTCAGAGAATGGTGCGTTGCAGGGGTGATAAGTGAGGAGAAAGAGCAGAAGCATGGTCCACAAATCAGGCATGAGCAAGGGCAGTGTGGATAATGGTGAGGAGATATCCATGTATTATGACGTGGTGAGCCATGAGTTGAGACTGAGCCCCAAAGTCATGGTCGTCACTGCAGAGCTTACGTAGATGGAGGAATTGGGAGTAGGTGATGGAGAACTTGGTGTGGGTTGGGTGAGAGGAGAATAAGCTAAGGTAGGAGTGTGAGTCAGTGTGTTTGTAGTGGATGGAGGTAATGAGAGCACAGTGGTGTATGCTGAGAAAAATGTTGAGAAATTTGACGAAAGAGTTAGAGATAGTGCAGGAGAATTTGAGGGCAAGATGGAAGGATTGGACAAAGTTAGGAAGAAGTCCAGTTGTTTGCAGGAGAGTCAGGTCATGCCTGTACAGTCATCAATATAGTGACCATATAGCTGGAGTGTGACCAGTGAACTGGGAGAATATTTGGGCCTCAACATAGCCAGCGAACAGGTTTGCATAGTTGGTGCCCATTCTCATTCTCACTCCCAAGACCTGTTGGTAAAACTCCAACATGAATGAAAAGTTGAGAGGGGCTAGAAGGGAAGGAGAAAGTGTTAAACAGAGAGAAAGCATGATTGGTGTCATGGGTGTGTGAGGGGAGGGAAGTCACTAGGGGGCAAGGACATGGTTAAGGTATTTGGAGATCATTTCAGTGGGGCAGTTGCAGGTGGAGATGATTGGGGTAGCCAGGGTTGTTGGGCTTGTGAACTTTGGAAAGGAAGTAAATAGTGTGAGTGTGTGGGATATGGACAATGAGGTTGGAGGTGGTAGGAGAGAGATGGAAGGAGGAAATGAAGTCATGAATAGTGGAGGGCAATCTGTTGGTAGTTAGGCATGAGGTTGGAGGGCAGAGGGCAATAGAAGGAGGTGACTTGAAGCTGACGGAGAGCTTCAGCCTTGTAAAAGTCTGTGCACCACACCACTATAACTCCACCCTTGTTGGCCAGTTTGTGGCACCAGAGACATCGAAGGACTGAGAGTTCAGCTGGAGAGGTGTTAAAAAATGTCAGGGACACCTGCAAAAGTTGAACCGGTCCACAACATGTTGGCAAATGCTTGCAAATTGATCAACTGCTTGGAACTGACCAGGAGCTGGTACCATTTGTGGGTGAAGTGGGTGAAACAGTCTTCTTCATTAGATGGAGGTGGACTGTTGTGGAATAGTGTATGTAGCCTGACGTAGTGCACAAAGTGTAGGATAATAGCATGAGTCTGAAACTTGTTACTGGATGGTATGAGAGGAATGAAGTGCAGACCCTTATTGGGAAGAGAGAAATCTACTTCAGAGAGGAGAGTTCAGGAGGAATGGTAACAACAGACTGAAGTGGGGGGATGAGCTCGGTGGGGGAGGGATGGTGGAAGTAATGGAAGGCTGGAAGGAGACAGAGGAGGAAGTGGTATGTGGAAGGGTGGGAATGAGGGGTGGGTTTAGTGGCATCAGGTGGGACAGGATGAAAGAGTGAGTGGAGTTTATGTTGTTTAGTGCAAGCGAGGAAGTCATGGAAAAGGTGGTTCAGATGGAAGATGAAACATAAGGTGGAATGTGCAATAAATGGTGAGCAGTAGGAAAAAAAGGTGGAATAAGCAAGTAGGAGAAGGTGGTTAAGGGTGTGTATTTTGGAGTGATTAGAATGAATGGTGGCAGGCATAAGGTGACAGAGTAAGATGGCAGAGGCAGAATGGAAAGTAGAGTGGAAATAGAGGTGGAAACCTTCGGAGATGAGGTAGTGGTGAAGGCAAAGAGCGAGAAAGGAAACATAATTACAAAAGCGTGTTTTTTTGGAAATCAGTAGGGAAAAAGATTAATAGAAGGCTGAAATCAGCTGAAAGAAAGTGTGGTAAAGTGTTTTTTTAGATGGTGGTGAAGGTAGAGGAGAATAAATTTATAATTATACATGCTGGAAAAAGGACCAAAAAATGAGAGAGAATGGCAAAGTTATTAATGTATATATACACATACACATATATACATATATATATATATATATATATATATATATATATATATATATATATATATAGGTTATGAAGACTTTCTTTATTTTCATAACCTTAAATGATTTACCCATGATACTTCTGTTTACTAGAACAACTGTTTCCTATGTGGGGTCCATGTTAGGAAGAATCTTCATATTTAATAACATTCCATGGAGGGCACTTGAATGCCTCTAATGCTTAATGATCAGTAATTCCAAATGTGTCATTAAGCACTTGTACATGACTCTCTCTTGCTTTAGTTTAGAACATTGATTAGTCAGTTAATTGTTAAGAATGATGGTGTCAAAAATCATTTTAATAGAAGTTACTGGGAATTTGTCATTTGAGAAGAAATCGAAATGGGAAAAATAGTGAATCATGACATGATTTGTGGAATTTTGTTTAAGTAACATTGATTGAGCAGTAAATATCTTGTTCTTTAACTTTCCTCATGAGGGAATAAGAAAGTTTCTTATCTAAGAATTAGAAATTAAAACTTACACCTGAAACACATGTTTATACTTATGTGTGTGCATGTGTCTGTGTGTCGCTGTGTGTGCATGTGTTTCATTCTATCTCATTAGTCTTTATTCTGATAGTATCAGCACAATACTATATATTTTAACTGTTATTTATAGCTATGTATTATATTCATTATTTTTATTTCTTAAAGACATGGATGATGCTTATGGTAACATTTCAAGGAAACCTGATAGTAAGTGTATAAACAATCCTTTAATACAATTACACTAATTAAAGCACAAGTTCACCCTTTTATTTTATTTTAGTTTCTGTCAGGGGCTGTGACAAAACGGGGTGGGGTTATTTGTTTGTTTTAGACTCATTTCCCAGCCCTATCCCTGAAATCAGTTCTGGTGAAGTTAGCAAAAATTTTGGTTTGTTCTTACTTTCTGTAAAATATATGGCTTCAGAAGATTCGTATGCATGTACTTAAATGCAACATTGAAAATATTTAGAATTATACATGTAATTTACATCTTTATTCATCTTCATTAATAATCCAGCCCATACATCTTCCTTGTAAGCCTTAGCTGTACCAGTAAACCAAGCAAAGATATAATTCACATTATATCTTAAAATATATGCTTAAAATATCTGGTGGTGTGGGTCATGGCCTAGTCACCCGTATTGTAAACCAGGTAATTCACAAAGAAGTCATACCTAATTAATGGCATAGCAGCACCATAGTCAGCTGCTACAAATGTAAAGGTGATGCTTTAGATAGAAATAACTACAGGGATATCAAACTGCTGGATCAGGTGATGAAGGTCACAGAGAGGATCATAGCCCAACTAATTAGGAAGAGAGTCTGCTTAGATGAGATGCAATTCGGTTTTGTGTCAGGTAGAAGCACCACTGATGCTATATTCCTGGTACAGCAACAATAGGAGTAATACCTAACCAAAGATAAACCCCTATACTTGGCTTTTGTTGACTTGCAGAAAGCCTTTGACAGATTCCCTCAAGCCTTTATCTGGTGAGCAATGCAGAAACTGGGGATAGACGAGTGGTTAATAAGAGCTATACAGGTCTTGTACAGGGATGTTGTTAGTAAGATAAGAGTCGGCAATGAGTATAGTAAAGAATTCCAGGTAGAAGTAGGGGTTCACCAAGGATCAGTCCTCATCCCCCTTCTTATTCATCATAGTCCTCCAGGCAATAACAGTGGGAGATCCTCTATGCTGATGACCTTGCTTTCATAGCAGGATCACTACCAGAACTAGAGAAGAAATTTCAGATGTGGAAGCAAGGTTTAGAGTTGAAGGGCCTTAGAGTCAATGTCACAAAGACCAAAGTCCTAGTACATATGAAGGCGAACACATCACACACCCCTTCTGGTAGGTGGCCCTGCCCGGTGTGTATAAAAGGTGTAGGTAGAAACTCTATAAGATGTACCCAGTGTAAGCTATGGATGCAAAAGTGGTGCAGCACATCAAAGGTATGTTAACCAGGAAGATAGCTTTTGTGTGCACAGGGGCAATAAACCCTGCAGATGCTCATAAGACTGATTCCATCACATGACAGGGGGAGAAACTAGAAATAATGGGTCGGTGCATAATTATTGCGGCATTTTTTCGACAAATTTTATTCAACAAAAATAATAATATTTAACAAAAACATCTTTAAATGACAGTCTGACAGTCTGTCAAGCAAATGGGAAGCAGTAATTGAAGTAGATAGTGAATATGCTCCGGAATAATCATTTAAAGATGTTTTTGTTACATGTTGTTATTGTTTTTGTTGAATAAAATTTCTTGAAAAAAGCCGCAATAATTATGCATCAACCCAATAGTTGATAGCTTCCGCTACTTAGTCTGCATTGGGGGTAGATGTTCAGAGAGCATTGCCACTAGAATAAGAATAGCCTGGGCAAAGTTCAGAAAGCTCCTACCTCTACTGGTGACAAAGGATTTCTCACTCAGAGTGAAAGGTAGATTGTATGATGCATGTGTGTGAACTGCCAAGCTAAATAACAGTGAAACATGGGCCATGACTGCTGAAGACATGCATAGGCTTGAAAGAAATAAAGCTAGTTGGATCCACTTGATGTGTAATGTCAATGTGCACACAGTACGGAGTGTAAGTGCCCTGAGAGAAATGTTGGACATAAGCATTGGACGTAGAGTGCAAGAGAGATGACTGTGCTGGTATGGTCATGTGCTGCATACAGATGAGGAGAACTGTGTGAAGAAGTGTCACTCCCTAACAGTGGAAGGAACCCATGGAAGAAGGAGACTCAGTAAGACATAAAATGTGGTTAGGGTGAAGCATGACCTTTGAACGTTGGGCCTCACAGAGGCAATGACAATAGACTGAGACCTCTGGAGGTATGCTATAACTGAGAAGACCCAGTAAGTAAAGTGAGATCACAGCTGTAGCCTACACCAGTGTTGCATGACCAGCCCATTTAAAAAGTACCTTGAATTGTCAAGTAACATTCTGCTCTTGAGGAGACCTGTTGAGTCAAGTAAAATCAAAATATAATCAAATCGAATTGTAGTTGTGGCAGATGCCAGTGCTACCTGACTGGCTCCCATACTGGTGGCATGCACTAAGTACCATGCATGCGTGGGTCATTGCCAGTACTGCCTGACTGGCTTTCCATGTTGGTGGCATGTAAAAAGCACCAACCAAACATGTTTGATGCCAGCCTCCCCATCCCGACTAGTAGCACATAAAAAGCCATAGCACATAAAAAGTACCAACCAAATGTGGCCAAAGCCAGCTGCGCCTAACTGGCTCCCATGCTAGTGGCATGTAAAAAGCATCCGCTACACTCTAGGAGTGGTTGGCATTAGGAAGAGCATCCAGCTGTAGAAACACTGCCAGATCAGATTGGAACCTGGTGTGGCTCCTGGCTTGCCAGTCCTCAATCAAACTGAAGAACTCAAGCCATCATGGAAAGCGGGCATTAAACAATGATGATGATGATGTATGTATTGTTATGTGTGTGTGTGTCTGTGTGCATGTGTGTGTGTGAATCTGTTTAGTTAGACTGTATTCTGTGGAATTACTTGGCATTAATTAATATAGAACTAAAATATTCTGAGATCAAATCACTTAAGAGCCAATTTTAAACTGTGAACCACGCCATTAGTACTTTTATATAATTTCTCTAATAAAATTAGCAGTTTCAATATGGAATAAAATTTTGAAGGCCAATTTACTGAAGAACTGTCTCTCCAAACACAAATTCTGAAATGCAATTTTACCAAAATTACTTTTATTGCCTGTTGTTCATACAAAGTTAATTTATTAGGCAGTTCTTTTCTTTTTCCCTGTACATCAATGAGAGGATAAAGAACTCATACCCTACATTCAGCTAAGTTCGAATTCAAATATTTATTTTTGTCTAAATATACATGTATATATATGTGAAATATGCAGTATGTTTTCCTATATTTTTAGTTACTTTCTATGCAATATCAGTTTATTTAAATCATACTCTCCAAACAATAAATATACCTATTTTTATGTAATTTTTTGAAGCTGTGGAAGAACAGTGCACAGAAATTAGTGATCCCAGATATTTATGCATGAAACAGCCACGTAAGTATAAACAATATTGGAAGTACATAGCATGATCATAGGATAACAAAAATAGAAAGCTAACAATCATGAAACATGTCACTCTCAAACTTTTGGCTCTTGATATATGCATACATACATGTATTATCATTAGCATCATCATCGTTTAATGTCCGCTTTCCATGCTAGAATGGGTTGGACGATTTGACTGAGGGCTGGCAAACCAGATGGCTGCACCAGACTCCAATCTGATCTGGCAGAGTTTCTACAGCTGGATGCCCTTCTTAACACCAACCACTCCGAGCGTGTAGTGGATGCTTTTACGTGCCACTGGCATGAGGGTCGATCAGGCGGTACTGGCAACAGCCATGCTCAAATGGTGCTTTTTATGTGCCACCTGCACAGGAGCCAGTCCAGCAGTACTGCCAACAACCTTGCTCGAATGTCTTTTCACAAGCCACCAGCACAAGTGCTAGTAAGGTGATGCAGGTAACGATCACGCTCGAATGGTGTTTTTAACATGCCATCGGCACGGAGGCCAGCTTGTTGTTCTGGCTACGATCTCACTCGTATGGTACTCTTAGCACTCCACTAGCACGGAAGCCAGTCATCGATTTTGATTTTCATTTCACTTGCCTCAACAAGTCTTCGCAAGCAGAGTTTAGTGTCCAAAGCAGAGTGTGTGTGAAATTGTTTAAGTCAATTTCTCTAGCATTTATTATGGCAGATTTGGCACAGTACTAACGTCACTTAAATGTTATTTATAGCTATGCTATTTATTCTTTTTTTTTAATTTCTTAAAGATATGGATGGTGCTTACGTTAATGATTCACAGATACCTGGTAGTAAGTATATAAGAAATTCATTAATAAAATTACATTCATTAGTGCAAGAGTTAGCAAATATCTTGGTTTAGGCAGCTTCACATATGACATTTATATTTGTTTTGTTTCACCCATTGGACTGTGGGCACTACCTTGAAGGGTTTAGTCTAACAAATCCATGAAAATACTTATTTTTAAACTTAGTACTTATTCTGTTGATTTCCTGTGCCAAACCACTAAGTTCAGTGGATGTGAACTAACTATGACTGTCAAGTGATGGCTGGAGATGAACGCAAAGACACACATATTCTTGTGTATATATAAATACATACATACACACACACACGTATGTATGTATGTATAGATGTATGTGCGTGTGTGAGCGTGTGTGTGTGTGCATGTGTTTGAGTCTATCTCATTAGTCTTTATTCTGTAAGATTCAACACAATACAATATATTTTAAATATTATTTATAGCTATATATTACATTCATTATTTTTATTTCTTAAAGAGATGGATGATGCTTATGGTAACATTTCAAGGAGACCTGATAGTAAGTGTATAAACAATCCTTTAATACAATTACACTAATTAAAGCACAAGTTCACCCTTTTATTTTATTTTAGTTTCTGTCAGGGGCTGTGACAAAACGGGGTGGGGTTATTTGTTTGTTTTAGACTCATTTCCCAGCCCTATCACTGAAATCAGTTCTGGGGAAGTTAACAAAAATTTTGGTTTGTTCTTACTTTCTGTATGGCTTAAGAAGATTCGTATGCATGTACTTAAATGCAAAATTGAAAATATTTAGAATTATACACATAATTTACATCTTTATTCATCTTCATTAATAATCCAGCCAATACATCGTCTTTGTAAGCCTTAGCTGTACCAGTAAACCAAGCAAAGATATAATGCACATTATATCTTAAAATATATGTTTAAAATATCTGGTGGTGTGGGTCATGGCCTAGTCACCCGTATTGTAAACCAGGTAATTCACAAAGACGTCATACCTAATTAATGGCATAGCAGCACCATAGTCAGCTGCTACAAATGTAAAGGTGATGCTTTAGATAGAAATAACTACAGGGATATCAAACTGCTGGATCAGGTTATGAAGGTCACAGAGAGGATCATAGCCTAACTAATTAGGAAGAGAGTCTGCTTAGATGAGATGCAATTCTGTTTTGTGTCAGGTAGAAGCACCACTGATGCTATATACCTGGTACAGCAACAATAGGAGTAATACCTAACCAAAGATAAACCCTATACTTGGCTTTTGTTGACTTGCAGAAAGCCTTTGACGGATTCCCTCAAGCCTTTATCTGGTGAGCAATGCAGAAACTGGGGATAGACGAGTGGTTAATAAGAGCTATACAGGTCTTGTACAGGGATGTTGTTAGTAAGATAAGAGTCGGCAATGAGTATAGTAAAGAATTCCAGGTAGAAGTAGGGGTTCACCAAGGATCAGTCCTCATCCCCCTTCTTATTCATCATAGTCCTCCAGGCAATAACAGTGGGAGATCCTCTATGCTGATGACCTTGCTTTCATAGCAGGATCACTACCAGAACTAGAGAAGAAATTTCAGATGTGGAAGCAAGGTTTAGAATTGAAGGGCCTTAGAGTCAATGTCACAAAGACCAAAGTCCTATTACATATGAAGGCGAACACATCACATACCCCTTCAGGTAGGTGGCCCTGCCCGGTGTGTATAAAAGGTGTAGGTAGAAACTCTATAAGATGTACACAGTGTAAGCTATGGATGCATAAGTGGTGCAGCACATCAAAGGTATGTTAACCAGGAAGATAGCTTTTGTGTGCACAGGGGCAATAAACCCTGCAGATGCTCATAAGACTGATTCCATCACATGACAGGGGGAAAAACTAGAAATAATGGGTCGGTGCATAATTATTGCGGCATTTTTTCGACAAATTTTATTCAACAAAAATAATAATATTTAACAAAAACATCTTTAAATGACAGTCTGACAGTCTGCCAAGCAAATGGGAAGCAGTAATTGAAGTAGATAGTGAATATGCTCTGGAATAATCATTTAAAGATGTTTTTGTTACATGTTATTATTGTTTTTGTTGAATAAAATTTCTTGAAAAAAGCCGCAATAATTATGCATCAACTCAATAGTTGATAGCTTCCATTACTTAGTCTGCAGTGGGGGTAGATGTTCAGAGAGCATTGCCACTAGAATAAGAATAGCCTGGGCAAAGTTCAGAAAGCTCCTACCTCTACTGGTGACAAAGGATTTCTCACTCAGAGTGAAAGGTAGATTGTATGATGCATGCGTGTGAACTGCCATGCTAAATAACAGTGAAACATGGGCCATGACTGCTGAAGACATGCATAGGCTTGAAAGAAATAAAGCTAGTTGGATCCACTTGATGTGTAATGTCAATGTGCACACAGTACAGAGTGTAAGTGCCCTGAGAGAAATGGACATAAGCATTGGACATAGAGTGCAAGAGAGATGACTGTGCTGGTATGGTCATGTGCTGCATACAGATGAGGAGAACTGTGTGAAGAAGTGTCACTCCCTAACAGTGGAAGGAACCCATGGAAGAAGGAGACTCAGTAAGACATAAAATGTGATTAGGGTGAAGCATGACCTTCGAACGTTGGGCCTCACAGAGGCAATGACAATAGACTGAGACCTCTGGAGGTATGCTATTACTGAGAAGACCCAGTAAGTAAAGTGAGATCACAGCTGTAGCCTACACCAGTGTTGCATAACCAGCCCATTTAAAAAGTACCTTTGAATTGTCAAGCAACATTCTGCGCTTGAGGAGACCTATTGAGTCAAGTAAAATCAAAATATAATCAAATCGAATTGTAGTTGTGGCAGATGCCAGTGCTACCTGACTGGCTCCCATACTGGTGGCATGCAATATGTACCATGCATGCGTGGGTCATTGCCAGTACTGCCTGACTGGCTTTCCAAGCTGGTGGCATGTAAAAAGCACCATCCAAACATGTTTGATGCCAGCCTCCCCGTCCCGACTAGTAGCACATAAAAAGCCATAGCACATAAAAAGTACCATCTGAATGTGGCCAAAGCCAGCTGCGCCTAACTGGCTCCCATGCTAGTGGCATGTAAAAAGCATCCGCTACACTCTAGGAGTGGTTGGCATTAGGAAGGGCATCCAGCTGTAGAAACACTGCCAGATCAGATTGGAACCTGGTGTGGCTCCTGGCTTGCCAGTCCTCAATCAAACTGAAGAACTCAAGCCATCATGGAAAACGGGCATTAAACGATGATGATGATGATGTATGTATTGTTATGTGTGTGTGTGTCTGTGTGCATGTGTGTGTGTGAATCTATTTAGTTAGACTGTATTCTGTGGAATTACTTGGCATTAATTAATATAAAACCAAAATATTCTGAGATCAAATCACTTAAGAGCCAATTTTAAACTGTGAACCACGCCATTAGTACTTTTATATAATTTCTCTAATAAAATTAGCAGTTTCAATATGGAATAAAATTTTGAAGGCCAATTTACTGAAGAACTGTCTCTCCAAACACAAATTCTGAAATGCAATTTTACCAAAATTACTTTTATTGCCTGTTGTTCATACAAAGTTAATTTATTAGGCAGTTCTTTTCTTTTTCCCTGTACATCAATGAGAGGATAAAGAACTCATACCCTACATTCAGCTGAGTTCGAATTCAAATATTTATTTTTGTCTAAATATACATGTATATATGTGAAATATGCAGTATGTTTTCCTATATTTTTAGTTACTTTCTATGCAATATCAGTTTATTTAAATCATACTCTCCAAACAATAAATATACCTATTTTTATGTAATTTTTTGAAGCTGTGGAAGAACAGTGCACAGAAATTAGTGATCCCAGATATTTATGCATGAAACAGCCAGGTAAGTATAATCAATATTGGAAGTACATAGCATGATCATAGGATAACAAAAACAGAAAGCTAACAATCATGAAACATGTCACTCTCAAACTTTTGGCTCTTGATATATGCATACATACATGTATTATCATTAGCGTCATCATCGTTTAACGTCCGCTTTCCATGCTAGAATGGGTTGGACGATTTGACTGAGGTCTGGCAAACCAGATGGCTGCACCAGACTCCAATCTGATCTGGCAGAGTTTCTACAGCTGGATGCCCTTCTTAACACCAACCACTCCAAGCGTGTAGTGGATGCTCTTACGTGCCACTGGCATGAGGGTCGATCAGGCGGTACTGGCAACAGCCATGCTCAAATGGTGCTTTTTATGTGCCACCTGCACAGGAGCCAGTCCAGCAGTACTGCCAACAACCTTGCTCGAATGTCTTTTCACGAGCCACCAGCACAAGTGCAATAAGGCGACGCAGGTAACGATCACGCTCGAATGGTGTTTTTAACATGCCATCGGCACGGAGGCCAGCTTGTTGTTCTGGCTATGATCTCACTCGTATGGTACTCTTAGCACTCCACTAGCACGGAAGCCAGTTATTGAATTTGATTTCGATTTCACTTGCCTCAACAAGTCTTCGCAAGCAGAGTTTAGTGTCCAAAGCAGAGTGTGTGTGAAAATGTTTAAGTCTATTTCTCTAGCATTATGGCAGATTTGGCACAGTACTAACATCACTTAAATGTTATTTATAGCTATGCTATTTATTCTTTTTTTTTAATTTCTTAAAGATATGGATGGTGCTTACGTTAATGATTCACAGATACCTGGTAGTAAGTATATAAGAAATTCATTAATAAAATTACATTCATTAGTGCAAGAGTTAGCAAATATCTTGGTTTAGGCAGCTTCACATATGACATTTATATTTGTTTTGTTTCACCCATTGGACTGTGGGCACTACCTTGAAGGGTTTAGTCTAACAAATCCATGAAAATACTTATTTTTAAACTTAGTACTTATTCTGTTGATTTCCTGTGCCAAACCACTAAGTTCAGTGGATGTGAACTAACTATGACTGTCAAGTGATGGCTGGAGATGAACGCAAAGACACACATATTCTTGTGTATATATAAATACATACATACATACACACACACACGTATGTATGTATAGATGTATGTGCGTGTGTGAGCGTGTGTGTGTGTGCATGTGTTTGAGTCTATCTCATTAGTCTTTATTCTGTAAGATTCAACACAATACAATATATTTTAAATATTATTTATAGCTATATATTACATTCATTATTTTTATTTCTTAAAGAGATGGATGATGCTTATGGTAACATTTCAAGGAGACCTGATAGTAAGTGTATAAACAATCCTTTAATACAATTACACTAATTAAAGCACAAGTTCACCCTTTTATTTTATTTTAGTTTCTGTCAGGGGCTGTGACAAAACGGGTGGGGTTATTTGTTTGTTTTAGACTCATTTCCCAGCCCTATCACTGAAATCAGTTCTGGTGAAATTATAAAAAAAATTTTGGCTTGTTCTTCCTTTGTGTGAAATATATAGTTAAATAATATGCATATGCATATACTTAAGTACAACATTAAAGATATTAAAATTCTACACAAAATTTGTACTTTTATTAATCCTCATTAATAATCAAACCCATGAATATGCTTTGTAAGCCTTAGCTGTACTAGTAAACCAAGTAAATATATAATTTACAATAAATTCACTAGATATTTATTCAGGCAAGACACATAAAATATGGAAGAGATTTGCAATGGTGAATATGACACATTATAATCAGTTGTTTTTAGACAGCTCTAGCTTGAAAGTAATTATGCAAAATATCTTATTTCTCAAGCCATACCTTGGGATGGCTTTTATGGTAACATGATTAATTTCAGATATCAACTTAACTTTTGACTGGCAGAAATAGTAAAACCAATAAATTAATTACTTGGCATTAATTAATTTAGGTCCACACCTTTTTCTAACTCAAAACACATAAGAGTAAATTTTATCCTGTGAATCACCCTGTAAGTACTTTTATATAATTACTCTAATAAAATTAGCAGTTTGATTATGGAATAAAATCTTGAAGGCTAATTTACTGAAGAACTTTCTCTCCAAACACAAATTCCGAAATGACATCTTACCAGAATTTCTATTGTTTCTGTTAGTTCATACAAATTGAATTTATTAGACAATTCTGGTTTTTTTACCCTGATATATCAAAGAGAGGATAAAGAATTCATGCTCTACATTCAGCTTGGTTGGAATTCAAGTATTTATTTGTTTCTAAATATATGTGTATATGTAACCTTTTAATCTGCAACACTAACTTCAGGAAGCCTGACTGCCACCTTATAACCTATTAGTCAGGGGACTCCGCTAGCCAAATAGACTTCATCCTCACCAGACAGCGGGATGCAGGGTCGCTCTTAAATACAAAGACCCTCCCGGGTGAAGAGTGTATTCCTCAGCATAGGCTAATAATTAGTGACTTTAGGCTTGAGGCCAGAAGAACTCCAAGAAACAGACCAATCCAGAAAAGAAGGATTTGGAAGCTAAAGAACCCTTCACATGGTCAGAGATTTAGGGACATCCTCATCAAGAAATTTGATGAGAGGGAGGAGGAGCTACAGACGTCGGACATAGAAGGTAGCTGGAAATTCCTACGGGACAGCTTGCTGAGTGCCACAGACCAAGTCTGTGGATGGTGCAAAGTTCCTTCCAGACCTAGAGTTACATGGTGGTGGAATAGTGCAGTAGACAAAGCCATTAGTTCTAAGAAACAGGCCTGGAGAGCCTGGAGGGATGGGGGTAGCAGGGAACCGTACCAAGTAGCCAAAGGGAGGCCGGGCGGCAGGTATACATAGCCAAAGATATAGCAGAAAAGAAGAAGTTTGCCAATGTCCAGCGACGTGAGGACCAAAGAACTGAGGTATTTCGTATTGCTAGACAGTGTGTGAGAGAAAATAGTGATGTTACAGGAGAGAAATGTGTCCGCATGGATGATGGGGCACTTGCCTTTAATGTTGGTGAAAAGAAAGAGGCTTGGAGAAGCCATTATGAAAGACTGCTGAATGAGGAGAATGAATGGGAGGAGGAGAGCCTGCCAAATGTTGACCCAGTAGAGGGACCAGCTATCCGAATAGACGGCTCCCTAGTAGATAAAGCAATTAAGGATATGTAACCGGGTAAAGCCCCCGGCCCATCAAGAATCACTGCTGAGATGCTTAAAACAGCTGGTTATGTGGGCTATGGCCTTGTCACCCGTATTGTTAACCAGGTAGTTCACAATGGAGTCATACCCAATGACTGGCGTAGCAGCACCATAGTCAACTGCTACAAGGGTAAGGGCGATGCTCTAGATAGAAATAACTACAGGGGTATTAAACTGTTGGATCAGGTGATGAAGACCACAGAGAGGGTCATAACCCATCTCATTAGGGAGAGAATTTGCTTAGATGAATGCAGTTCGGTTTTGTGCCAGGTAGAAGCACCACTGATGCCATATTTCTGGTCCGACAGCTGCAGGAGAAGTACCTAGCTAAAGATAAACCCCTCTACATAGCTTTTGTGGACTTGGAGAAAGCCTTCGACAGGGTTCCCCGATCCCTTATCTGGTGGTCGATGCGGAAACTGTTGATTGACGAATGGCTAATAAGGGCTGTACAGGCTCTATACAGAGAGGCTGTCAGCAAGGTTAGGATTGGCAACGAATATAGTGAAGAATTCCGGGTAAAAGTAGGTGTACATCAGGGCTCAGCCCTCAGCCCCCTTTTATTCATCATAGTCCTCCAGGCAATAACAGAGGAATTCAAAACAGGTTGCCCCTGGGAGCTCCTCTATGCTGATGACCTGGCCCTCATAGCAGAATCACTACCGGAACTAAAAAAGAAATTTCGGATGTGGAAACAAGGGTTAGAATCTAAGGGCCTTAGAGTAAATGTAGCGAAGACCAAAGTTATAGTATGCAGAAAGGCGAACTCAGTACACCCCCCATCGGGCAGATGGCCCTGCTCAAGCTGTAGGAAAGGTGTAGGTAGAAACTCCATAAGATGCACCCAGTTTAAGCTATGGACGCATAAGAGGTGCAGCAACATCAAAGGGAAATTAACTGATAAGATAGCTTTCATGTGCGGCAGATGCAAAGGGACAATAGACACCACAGACACTCAAAAAACTGATTCCATCACACTCCAGGGGGATAAACTAGAAGTAGTTGATAGTTTTCGCTACCTGGGTGACCAAGTTAGTAGTGGGGGTGGATGCTCAGAGAGTGTCACCACTAGAATACGAATAGCCTGGGCAAAGTTTAGAAAGCTCCTACCCCTACTGGCGACAAAGGGTCTCTCACTCAGAGTGAAAGGTAGATTGTATGATGCATGTGTGCGAACTGCCATGCTTCACGGCAGTGAAACATGGGCCGTGACTGCAGAGGACATGCGTGGACTTGAAAGAAATGAAGCTAGCATGATCCGCTGGATGTGTAATGTCAGTGTGAATGCACGACAGAGTGTAAGCACCCTGAGAGAAATGCTAGGCATAAGAAGCATCAGATGCGGTGTGCAAGAGCGACGCTTGCGATGGTATGGTCATGTACTGCGGATGGATGAGGAGAGATGTGTGAAGAAGTGCCACTCCCGAACAGTTGAAGGAATCAGGGGGAGAGGTAGACCCAGGAAGACATGGGATGAGGTAGTCAAGCATGACCTCAGAGTGTTGGGCCTCACTGAGGCAATGGCGAAGGACCGAGACCTCTGGAGATGTGCTGTGACTACTAAGACCCGGGATGCTCCTGGCACCAGTTACGCATACCCCCTGCCCATCCAAAGTACCTTGGATTCCGGAACATCTCGCTGTGCTTGAGGAGACCTGTCGAGTCAAGTGCATATACATGAACATCGAACCAAATATCAATGGAAACAGTAGTTGTGATACCTGTGCCGGTGACACATAGAAAGCACCATCTGATCGTGGCCGTCGCCAGTGCAGCCTCCACTGGCTTCTGTGCCGGTGGCACATAAAAAGCACCATCCGAACGTGACCGATGCCAACCCCGCTTCGAATGGCTTCTGTGCCGGTGGCACATGAATATCAAACCAAATATCAATGGAAACAGTAGTTGTGATACCTGTGCCGGTGACACATAGAAAGCACCATCTGATCGTGGCCATCGCCAGTGCAGCTTCCACTGGCTTCTGTGCCGGTGGCACATAAAAAGCACCATCCGAACGTGACCGATGCCAACCCCGCCTCGAATGGCTTCTGTGCCGGTGGCACATGAATATCAAACCAAATATCAATGGAAACAGTAGTTGTGATACCTGTGCCGGTGACACATATAAAGCACCGTCCGAACGAGGCCGTTGCCAGTGCAGCCTCCACTGGCTTCTGTGCTGGTGGCACATGAATATCGAACCAAATATCAATGGAAACAGTAGTTGCGATACCTCAACCCCGCCTCGAATGGCTTCCGTGCTGGTGGCACATGAATATCGAACCAAATATCAATGGAAACAGTAGTTGTGATACCTATGACACATAAAAAGCACCATCCGAACGTGGCCGTTGCCAGTGCAGCCTCCACTGGCTCTGTGCCGGTGGCACATAAAAAGCACCATCCGAACGTGACCGATGCCAACCCCGCCTCGAATGGCTTCTGTGCCGGTGGCACATAAAAAGCAACGTCCGAACGTGGCCGATGCCAGCACCGCCCCGACTGGCTTAAAAAGCACCAACCGATCGTGGGATCCCGGAACATCTCGCTGTGCTTGAGGAGACCTGTTGAGTCAAGTGCATGTACATGAACATCGAACCAAATATCAATGGAAACAGTAGTAGTTGTGATACCTGTGCCGGTGACACATAAAAAAGCACTATCTGAACGTGGCTGTCGCCAGTGCAGCCTCCACTGGCTTCTGTGCCGGAGGCACATAAAAAGCACCATCCGAACGTGACCGATACCAACCCCGCCTTGAATGGGTTCTGTGCCGGTGGCACATAAAATGCAACATCCGAACGTGGCCGATGCCAGCACCGCCCCGACTGGCTTCTGCGCCGGTGGCACATGAATATCGAACCAAATATCAATGGAAACAGTAGTTGTGATACTTCAACCCCCGCCTCAAATGGCTTCCGTGTCGGTGGCACATGAATATCGAACCAAATATCAATGGAAACAGTAGTTGTGATACCTGTGCTGGTGACACATAAAAAGCACCATCCGAACGTGGCCGTTGCCAGTGCAGCCTCCACTGGCTTCTGTGCCGGTGGCACATAAAAAGCACTATCCGAACGTGACCGATACCAATCCCGCCTCGAATGGGTTCTGTGCCGGTGGCACATAAAAAGCAACATCCGAACGTGGCCGATGCCAGCACCACCCCGACTGGCTTCTGTGCCGGTGGCACATGAATATCGAACCAAATATCAATGGAAACAGTAGTTGTGATACCTCAACCCCCGCCTCGAATGGCGTCCGTGTTGGTGGCACATGAATATCGAACCAAATATCAATGGAAACAGTAGTTGTGATACCTGTGCCGGTGACACATAAAAAGCACCATCCGAACGTGGCCGTTGCCAGTGCAGCCTCCACTGGCTTCTGTGCCGGTGGCACATAAAAAGCACTATCCGAACGTGACCGATGCCAACCCTGCCTCGAATGGCTTCTGTGCCGGTGGCACATAAAAAGCGACAACCCTGCCTCGAATTGCTTCTGTGCCAGTGGCACATAAAAAGCAATGCCCGAACGTGGCCGATGCCAGCACCGCCCTGACTGGCTTAAAAAGCACCAACCGATTGTGGGATCCCGGAACATCTCGCTGTGCGCTGTGCTTGAGGAGACCTGTTGAGTCAAGTGCATGTGCATGTACATGAACATCGAACCAAATATCAATGGAAATAGTAGTAGCTGTGACACCTGTGACGGTGACACATAAAAAGCACCATCTGAACGTGGGCGTCGCCAGTGCAGCCTCCACTGGCTTCTGTGCCGGTGGCACATAAAAGGCACCATCCGAACGTGACCGATGCCAACCCCGCCTCGAATGGGTTCTGTGCCGGTAGCACATAAAAAGCAACATCCGAATGTGACCGATGCCAGCACGGCCTTGACTGGCTTCTGTGCCGGTAGCACAAAAAAAAAAAAAAAAAAAAAAAAAGCCCCAACTGATCGTGGCCGATGCCAGACCCCTCTGGCACCTGTGCAGGTGGCACGTAAAAAGCACCCACTACACTCGCGGAGTGGTTGGCGTTAGGAAGGGCATCCAGCTGTAGAAACACTGCCAGATCAGACTGGAGCCTGGGGCAGCCCCTGGCTCCCCAGACCCCGGTCGAACCGTCCAACCCGTGCTAGCGCGGAAAACGGACGTTAAACGATGATGATGATGATGATGATGATATATGAAATACACAATATGTTTTCCAATATTTTTAGTTACTTTCTGCGCAATATCAATATATTTACATTCTCTTCTCCAAACAATAAATATACCTATTTTATGCAATTTCATGAAGCTGTGGAAGATCATTATGCTGAAATGAATCATCCCAAATATTTATGCATAAAAAAGCCAGGTAAGTATAATCACTATTGATAATACATAACATAATCTTAGAAGAAGATCATCATCATCATTGTTTAACATCAGTTTTCCAGGGTAACATGGGTTGGACGGTTAGACCAGGGTCTGGGAAGCAGGTGGCTGCACCAGGCTCCAGTCTAATCTGGCAGTGTTTCTACAGCTGGATGTCCTACATAACGCCAACCACTCTTTGAGTGTAGTGGGTGCTTTTTAGGTGCCACTGACACAGGGACCAGAGGAAGCTGGCAGCAGCCACGATCGGTTGGTGCATTTGACATGCCACCATCATGGAAGCCAGTCAAGGTGGCACTGGCACCAGCCATATTTGTATGGTGCTTTTAACGTGCCACCGGCATGGGTATCACAACTACAATTTCCATTTGATTTTTATTTTGATGTTGATGTACTTGACACAATAGGTCTCTTCAAGCACAGTAGGCCGCCCTACAATCGAAGGTAAGCACAACAGGCCATCCTGTGATCCAAGGTATTTTGAATGGGCTGGGGCTGGTTATGTGATGCTGGTGTAGGATACAACCATGAACTCACTTTGTTGGGTCTTCGCAGTCACAGCATATCTCCAGAGGTCTCGGTCTTTTGTCATTGCCCCTGTGAGACCCAACATTCATAGGTCATGCTTGACCACCTCATCCCATGTCTCCTGGGTCTACCTCTACCCTGGATTCCTTCAATAGTTTGGGAGTGACACTTCTTCACATATCTCTCCTCATCCATCCATAGTACATGACCATACCAGCACAAACATCTCTCTTGCACATCACATCCGATGCTTTTTATGTCCAACATTTCTCTCAGGGCGCTCACATTCTGTCGTGTGTGTACACTGACATTACACATTCAGTGGATCATGAAAACTAGCAATCATGAAACATGTCACTCTTGATCTTTTGTCTCTTAATATATGCATACATGTAAGGCGGTGAACTGGCAGAAATGTTAGCATGCTGTGCGAAATTCTCAATGGTATTTCATTTGTCTTTATGTTCTGAGTTCACATTCTGCTGAGGTTGACTTTGCCTTTCATCCTTTTAGGATGGATAAATTAAGTACCAGTAGCATACTGGGGTCAATGTAATTAACTAGCCCCTCCCCATAAATTTCAGGCCTTGTGGCTAGAGTAGAAAACAAAAGAATATATGCATACATGCATGTTGTGTGAGAATGTTTAAGTCTATTTCTTAAGTATTTCTTATGAGTGTTTGAGCACAACACTAACATAATCTAAATGTTATTTCTAGCATTGCTGTTTATTTTTTTTTTGAATTTCTTAAAGATATGGATGGTGCTTACATTAATTATTCACAGAAACCTGGTAGTAAGTATATCAGTAATTCAATTATAAAATTACCTTCATTTGAGGAAGAGTTACCAAATATCTTGGTTCATTCTTTCTTTGAGTAGTATAGGCAGCATAATGTATGTCTTTTATTTTTTACTTGTTTCAGCCATTGAACTGTAACTATGCTAAGGCACCACCTTGAAGGGTTTAGTCCAACATATCCACCTAAATACTTATTATTTTTAAGCTTAGTACTTATTCTATTGATTTCCTTTGCCAAACCGCTAAGTTGTGTGAATGTGAACAAACTAACACTGCTTGTCATGTGGTGGTGGAAGACGAACATAAAAGCACACATATACTTCTGTATATATAGATATATATATATGGACACATACATACACACACACATGTATGTGTGCATGTTTGTATGTGTGTGTTTGTGTGAGTGTATGTGTGTGCATGTGTCTGAGTCCATCCCATTAGTCTTTATTCTCGTAGATTGAACACAATACATTTTAAATATTATTCTTATTTCTTAAACACATGGACGATGCCTATGTTGACATTTCAAAGAAACCTGATACTATGTATCTAAACAATCCTCTAATAAAATTACAATAATTAAAGAACAAGTTCATCTTTTCGTGTAATTTTAGTTTCTGTCAGAGGCTGTGAACATACTGGGGTGGGGTAGGACTGCTGGCTTGTTTTCGACTCATTTTTCAGCTCTGTCACTGCAATCAGTTCTGGTGAAGTTAGCAAAAAATTTGCTCATTCTTCCTATGCGTAAAATATATGTTTTAATTACATGTGTATGCAGATACTTAAATACAACATGGAAAATATTAGAATTCTACACAAAATTTGCAACATTATTTACCCACATTGATTATCCAGCCAACAAATATTCCTTGTAGGCCTTAGATGTACAAGTCAACCAAGCAAAGATATAATTCACATTAAATTGACTCAAGCAAGATTAATTTCAATTAATTTCACTCAGGCAAGAGGCATAAAGTACGGAAGATATTTGCAATGGTGAATATGTCACATTATAATCAGTTGTTCACAGATAGCTTCAGCTTGAAAGTAATTATGCAAAATACCTTATTTCTCAAGCCATACTTTGGAATGGCTTTTTATGGTAACATGATCAATTTTAAATAACAACTAAACTTTTGACTGGCAGAAATAGTATAATTAATAAAATAGTATAATTAATAAACTTGGCATTAATTAATTTAGGTCTAAACCTTTCTAACTCAAAGCATATAAGAGAAAATTTTATTTTGTGAACCACCCTGTATGCACTTTTATATAATTGCTCTAATAAGATTAGCAGTTTGATTATGGAATAAAATTTTGAATGCCAATTTACTGAAGAACTTTTCCTCCAAACACAAATTCTGAAATGACATTTTACCAGAATTACTCTTGTTTCCTTTAGTTCATAGAAAATGAATTTATTAGACAATTCTTTTTTTTTTTCCCAACATATCAATGAGAGGATAAAGAATTCCTGCTCTACATTCAGCTTGGTTGGAATTCAAGTATTTATTTGTTTCTAAATATATGTGTGTATATATGGAATATACAATATGCTTTCCAATATTTTTAGTTACTTTCTGTGCAATATCAATATATTTAAATCATCCCCTCCAAACAATAAATATACCTATTTTATGTAATTTCTTGAAGCTGTGGAAGATCAATATGCTGAAATGAGTCATCCCAGATATCTATGCATGAAAAAGCTAGGTACGTATTATCACTATTGTTAATACAAAACGTAATCTTAGAACAAAAATAGAAAGCTAACAATCATGAAAAATGTCACTCTTGAACTTTTGTCTGTTAATATATGCATACATGCATGTATGTGTGTGAAAATGTTTAAGTCTATTTCATTAGTATTTCTTATGACAGTGTCAGCACAGTACTAACATAATTTAAATGTTATTTCTAGCAATGCTATTTACTCTTTACACACACACACACACACACATAGGCTAGTTGAGTTAGAGTTTAAGATAACCGTTTAAGGGATGGAAGTATCCATTACACTTCTGGTATATTACCTATATTTAACTTTGGACATACATGAGCAAACATATTATGTTCATAAGTTATAGGTAAAGACAAGGATAAACATGGGTTTATCAAGAATCAAAATTTAAGTAAACGGAAAATGGAGAAGTATTGATTAACAACAATTGACTTATTTCAATTATTATTTATTAATTCAATGCACATAGACTGCATCCAATCTAATAGCTTTTTCTGCCTCCAATGTCATATGGTGTTGCCATTGATATTCAAAATATGTAAAAAATATCAATCATATTTGGTAATCAAACTGATCTGAAACAAGGAGCTTCATCATAGTGAAGAATAAATAGAGAAGAACAAAGGTAAAGTTGAATATGGTTGTAATCATAGCATTTTGCTTGTGTGCTTCCTTTGGCCGTTAAGTAAAGGGCTACAACCATATTCAACTTTACCCTTGTTCTTCTCGATGCTCTTCTTCTCTATTTATTTTCACTCTAATGAAGTTTCTTGTTTGGGATAGGTTTTATTACCAAATATGATTAATATTTTAACATATTTTGAATATTAATGGCGATCCCATATAACATTGGAAGTAGAAACATCTGTTAGATGGGATGCAGTCTATTTGCATTGAATTAATAAATAATAATTGTTGTTAATCAGTACTTCTCCATTTTCTGTTTTCTTTACACACACACACACACACATATATACATACATATATATATATATATATATATATATATATATATATATATATATATATATATATGTATGTATGCATAGTTATGTATATATGTGTTTGTGTATGTGTGAGTTTGTCTAGTTGGTCTGTATTCTCGTAGTTTCAGTACAATACAAAATATTTTAAATATTATTTATAGCCATGAATTATAATCATTATTTTTTAAAAACATGGATGATGCTATATTAACATTTCAAAGAAACCTGATGTAGTGTATTTTTTTTTTTTTTTCTCTTTTACTTGTTTCAGTCATTTGACTGCGGCCATGCTGGAGCATCGCCTTTTAGTCGAGCAACTCGACCCCGGGACTTATTCTTTTTATAAGCCCAGTACTTATTCTATCAGTCTCTTTTTGCCGAACCGCTAAGTGACAGGGACGTAAACACACCAGCATCGGTTGTCAAACAATGCTAGGGGGACAAACACAGACACACAAACACACATATATACATATATATACATATATACGACAGGCTTCTTTCAGTTTCCGTCTACCAAATCCACTCACAAGGCATTGGTCGGCCCGGGGCTATAGCAGAAGACACTTGCCCAAGATGCCACGCAGTGGGACTGAACCCGGAACCATGTGGTTGGTTAGCAAGCTACTTACCACACAGCCACTCCTGTATATAAGCAATTCTTTAAAAAAAGCTTTGTACTGACTTTAATGGTTTCCTTTTCCAAACTGTTAATTTCCACGGATATGAACAAACCCAACAAGAATGTGTGTGTCTTTGTGTTCAGATCCCACCACCACTTGTTGGTTTGTTCACATCTGTGGAACTTAACAGTTTGGAAAAGAAACCATTAAAGTCAGTACAAAGCTATATATATATATATATACATATATATGTACATTCATACATACATACATTTATCCAGACAGATGATACAAAAAGGGACAAGAAAAAACAAAGATGACTCATTTGAAGTTTTCTTTTATCAGTCAAGATCTAGATTATCTTTGCAGTTTCAGCTGGTTATACTCGAAACTGCTCCAATTTGGCCTGCCCTAGGGAAAATCTAAGCTAAGAGCACTAAATTCCTTGGAAGCAAGCAGCAAATATATACAAAAACAAGGACAGAAAAAAATGGAGAAATGGTACACAATTACAAATGCAAACAACAGGACATTAACAACAGGTGTCTTTCAACTAAGAATGAATTAAATTAAGCTGGTGTGTGTGGAAGTGAAGCCTTATGGCAGGGACATAAGAGATGACAGACCTGAGAAGGAATATAGATGTTGCACAGATGGTAGTTGAACCAAGAAAGAAAGGTCAGGCTTGGCTGAACACTGGTCACGTGGAGGCAGAGGGATAGAAGAATTAGGGAGAGATGAAAAGAAAAGAAAAGGGACAGAGTGAAATGAAAGAGGAGGGAAGATGAGAAGGAAGGGAAGGCCGGGAAATATGAGAGAGGGGGAGCAAAAGAAAGGAGAGTGGAAAGAATGAAGTGTGAAGAGGCTGAAGAGAGTCATACAAAATTTATATATATATATATATATATATATATATATATATACGTACACCTTGGTTTCTTATATATATATATATATAAGAAACCAAGGTGTATGTATGCTGCTATATGTATATAAAAAAGAATACAAGAAATGGGACAAGAATGCACAGGTGACAACAAGACATCCAGACAGTTAGATGATACAAAAAGGGACAAGAAAAAACAAAGATGAATCATTTGAATCATTCTTTTTTACATATATATAGTGGCGTATGTACACTTTGGTCTCTTATATATATATTTTGTACGACTCTCTTATTCTTTTATTCTTTCTTTCTTTCAGCCCTTCACACTTACTTCATTCTTTCTACTCTTCTTTCTTTCGCTCCCCCTTTCTCAAATTTCCTGGCCTTCTCTTTGTTCTCACCTTCCCTCCTATTTCACTTCACTCTGTCCCTTTTCTTTTTTTCTCGTCCCTCCTTAATTCTTCTATCCCTCTGCCTCTAACTCTCTCCTCTCCTTCCATGTGACCGATGCTCAGCCAAGCCTGACTTTTCTTTCTTGGATCAACGACCATCCATACAACATCTATATTCCTTCCCATGCCTGTCAACTCTTATGTCCTCTTATGTCACTTTCACACACACCAGCTTAATTTAATTCGTCCTTAGTTCAAAAACACCTGTTGTTAATGTCCTGTTGTTTGCATTTGTATTTGTGTACCATTTCTCCGTTTTTTTCTGTCTTTGTTTTTGTATACATTTGGTGCTTTCTTCCAAGGAATCTAGTGCTCTTAGCTTAGATTTTCCTTGGGGCTGGCCGAATTGGACCAGTCTCAAGTATAACCAGCCAAAACTGCAAAGATAATCTGGATCTTGACTGATGAAAGAAAATGTAGAATGACCCGTCCTTGTTTTTTCTTGTCCCTTTTTGTATCATCTAACTCTCTGGATGCCTTGTGGTCACCTGTTGAGTTATTATCCCATTCTTTGTATTCTTTTTTTATATACATATAGTGGTGCACGTACACTTTGGTCTTATATATATATATATATATATATATATATATATATATATACACGTGTGTATGTATGACAAGTTTCCTTCAGTTTCACTGTACCAAATCCACTCTCAAAGCCCAGAGCTATACTAGAATAGTGCTCTTAGCTTAGATTTCCCTTGGGGCTGGCCAGATTGGAGCAGTCTTCAGTATAACCAGCTGAAACTGTCTAGATGTCTTATTGCCATGCACAGTAGGACTGAACTCAGAACCAGGTGTTTGGAGAGTAAACTTCTTACTGCACCAGAAAACCTTTGAAAATGTTAAAATTTCATAACATGTACAAGAGACTTCTTGTAGACATTCCTAATTAACTTTGATATTTTACCTTTTTTTGAGCCTTACACTTAATAATGCAGTTTATAAGTATATATGCTGTAAGTTTTATTTATACAGATAAACCAAATAATTATATAATTAATATTGAATACAAATGTATTTCTGTAAACTTATTTGTGAATAGCTTCTCTTAATGGTAACATGCCCTCCTTTAAATATCAATAAGATATTGATGTGACAGAAATAGTACAATACTGTACTAATATTGACAGAATGAAATTTAGTGTCAGTATATTCTGAGATTATATCACAATGAAGTAAATATTGTCCAATCAGTACTACTTTTACATAATTATTAGCATCTTGCTCATAGAATAGAATTTTGAGTGCTATTTACTGAGGAACCCTCTTTCCAGACATTCATATTGAAATGGCATATTAACCCAAATTACTCTTTGTTTCCTCTTGTTTATTCCAAATAGATTTATTAGGCAATACATAATAAATTTATCAGGCAATACATTTCAGTAAAAATATAATTATGCCAATTTTTTAAATGTATTTTTTTGAAGCTGTGGAAGTACAATATGGTGAAGTAAGTGAGCACATTTATATAGAAATGAAAAAACGAGGTAAGTACAAATGATACTCTTAGCAGACATCATGATCCTAGAAATTATCTTCAATGAACTATAAAGCTAACTATTATGAAATATACTATTCTCTAAATTTATCTGTTATTATGTGTGTATACGTGTGTGTGTGTGTATATATATATATATATATATATATATATATATATATATCAAATGAGGGAGTGGTGTTTCCACATAGGAAAACGATGTAGGAAAATGTGTTGTTGAAAATGCACTTAAATTTCAAAAGGTCGTAAATGTTTAAAATACATTTATTTACATATATACCAAACTAGTTTCAACAATATTTTTTGTTTCATCATCATCATCATCATTGTTTAACGTCCGTTTTCCGCGCTAGCATGGGTTGGACGGTTCGACCGGGGTCTGGGAAGCCAGGGGCCGCTCCAGGCTCCAGTCTGATTTGGCAGAGTTTCTACGGCTGGATGCCCTTCCTAACGCCAACCACTCCGTGAGTGGATTGGGTGCTTTTTACGTGCCACCTGCACAGGGGCCGGGGGGTCCGGCATTGGTCGCGATCGGTTCGAGCTTTTAACGTGTCAGCGGCACGGGGGCAACTGGGTCCGGGGTACTTTGGGGATCCGGGGTACTTTGAATGGGTAGGGGGTATGTGGAATTGCTGCAGAAAGCAGCCCGGGTCTTTGCAGTCACAGCATATCTCCAGAGATCTCGGTCTTTCGCCATTGCCTCAGTGAGGCCCAATGCTCTGAGGTCATGCTTGACTACCTCATCCCATGTCTTCCTGGGTCTACCTCTCCCCCTGATACCTTCAACTGTTTGGGAGTGGCACTTCTTCACACATCTCTCTTCATCCATCCGCAGCACATGACCACACCATCGCAAGCGTCGCTCTTGCACACCACATCTGATGCTTCTTATATCCAGCATTTCTCTTAGGATGCTTACACTCTGTCTTGCGTGCACACTGACACTACACATCCAGCGGATCATGCTAGCTTCATTTCTTTCAAGTCTACGCATGTCCTCTGCAGTCACTGCCCATGTTTCATTACCGTGAAGCATGGCAGTTCGCACACATGCATCATACAATCTACCTTTCGCTCTGAGGGAGAGACCTTTTGTTGCCAGTAGGGGTAGGTGTAAAATTAGAAAAACATCGTTATAAGTTTCAATGTTGATAAATTATCATGTTCAAAACAGAAGGTGTAAGTTTGAAATTATAACTGTATATTAATTTGTTAGAATGTACAAGGTTCATTAATTTTAGTGGTGGTCGACAAGTTATACTGTGAAAAACAAGTATGAGAATTACAATAGTAAAACAAGGGAAATTTGGTTTATGGTTTATCAGATCTTCTTTAAACAGTCACTTTCGCTTGTAATGGTATGTTTAGGGAAAGATGTATTTATAATTTTTTTCTGTGAGCAGATCTGATTTTGATTTGTTAAAAAATTGATGACGTTTTTTGTCCCTGGTCAAGCTTGTCATTCTGCTTGGTTGGTTTCCATGTGGATACGGTTATAAGTCGTTCTGGTTGGATGGTTCTCATAAAGGGTCTTTTCGTTGTATTCACTGGAGTTCGGTTTTGATTGGTTTGGAATTATGTGACATCAGCAACTGGTGCTTGTGAAATTTCATTGGACTGGAGGTGGGTGATGTCAGCATCTTGTGTTTGTGTGGTGATTTGGAGCTGCAATTTCAAAACCCTGGTTTATTGTTTTTTGTGTTGAACTTGGGTGCTTTTTCTTCTTTCTAAAGGATATTTAGCTTTGATTTATATTTTTTAATCAGTATGTTTTCCTTATTTAAACAGAATTGGGTTGAAGTGTTTCCAGTGCATTGATAGAGAGGGAAGATTTGGTATTTAGGGTTTTTGTCTACGGGTCTGGTTAATGGGAGTTTTCCAAGTGGTGAGGTCCCAGATTTGTTGTCTGTACACCGTAAGTCTATCCCTCAAAGTTAAGCTTCTTTGACCATTTTAGTCTCCACCACAACCTCCACATTTAAGAACATAGATTAAATTCTTTAAAGCACAGGTGAAGTCATGTTTTATTGTAAAAGTTAGACTTGACTTAAATTTGTATGTTGAACCTTCTAAGGGAAAGGTGCAAATTCCGCAGTTAGGGCGGTTGCATTTTTTGACTTGTGGCGTTGTATTTTTGATGGGTAAATTGGTGCTGGTGAGTAATTTTTTTAGTGATAGTGGTTGTCTCTTACTTTTAATAATCCTATGTGTTTCTAGTGCCTTTTTCATTCGTGGGTCCTTCTTAAAGATGGGTATGTTTTGGTGGATGATGTTATATGCTTCCTGGTCCTTGGATTGTGTGCTGATATGTAAGATAGAGTTTTAAGTGTGTCATGGTGTTTTCTTGTTTTCCATAACTCTTAGATGTCTATCATTTTTGCATGTTCTATTCCATTTTTGATTAGACTCATCAGGTATTTTCTATCTAGTAATGAGGTTTTAAGTTCTTGGAGTCGCTTTTTTCAGGTTTCGGGATTTGATACAGGGTGGCAAGAGGAGAATAGAAGATATTGTTTTGAGTTTGTTGGTTTGAAGAAGATGTCGGTTTCAATCTCAGTATCTCTCTTTATTATTAAGATATCCAGGAAGAGTAGTTGTTGGTGGTTGTATTCCATAGTGAGTTGGATATTGTGGTTAATGCTGTTGATTAAGTCATCTAGGTAGTGTTTCCAGTTGGTAAGTAAGTATTTTTGGAAATTTCCCCAAATTTTAATCTAGTGTGTTCATATATTTGGACTTCCAAGTTTGCTATGACAAGGTTGGCAAAATAAGCGCTACCCTCGTTCCCATCGCCATGCCCAATTTTTCTTCTATAAGTGTTATCATTGAAATTGAAAAAGTTGTTCTCTAGAATGAACCTTATTCCTTCAACGATGAATTCTTTTCTGATTCTGTCAGGAATGTCATTTGGGAAGTTTTCCAGCCAGTATTGTATGGCTATTATTCCGTATTTGTGAGGAATCGAGGTGTAGAGGTTTATTACATCGAATGAAACTAGGAGGGAGTCTTTGCTGGTTTTGTTCAGGAGATGGTTTAAAAAGTCCAGATCATCCCGTATAAAGCTCAGTATATGTTGGAGAATAGGTTTGAAGAGTACGTCACAAGAGGGACCAGCCACAATTGGTCTCATTTTGAGATCTCTCAGGTGTGGAATATTTATGACTTTAGAGGTTGACTTGTTACAGGCTTCATTTATGGCCTTACTTTTGTGGATTTTGGGAAGTCCATAGAAGTTACTGGTTTTGCAGTCAAATCTAATCAAGTAGTCTGTCTCCTTTTGTGTTAAACCTTGTTGGAATTGTTGGATAAGGTAAACAGTTTGGTCATTATCTTGGATTGACTGTAGTTGTTGATTTTTTTCATAGTAGGTATTGTCTTGAAGGAGGGTTAGGGTAGTATTTATGTATTTTTGTGAGTCCATGATAACTACAGAGCTCCCTGTAAACAACATGAAATACATAAACAAATTAGTTAAATATGCAAACAAGAGAAAAATGGAAAAGAGTACAAGTAATACACAGAACGACCCTTCATCAGTTATTGACTGTCTATCCACTCCTCATTTCGGGCAAACAATGATGATATGAGTCTTCAAAGACAGTTGCTCCCATAAATACCAAAATAAAGTTTGGATTTATGGAGAATCAAAGTTGGAAACAGAAACAGGATAGTGTAGACATACAAGGAAAGCAAACATGGAGGATTGTTAGACAAGAACAAGAGGAAAATAGTGAACACTGAGAGGAATATTTTCTTTGAAGAGAGAAAAGATATATATATGTATGTATCTATATACACACACATATATATACATATATATATATGTATATGATGGAAGTTAAAACTTGAAATTGTTAAAATTCCATTGCATATATACAATATACTTCTTGCAGACATTCAAATGAAACACTGATATTTTACCCTCTTATTAATCCTTACCCTTATTAATGCATTTAATAAGCATATGTTTTGTAAGCTTTATTTATACAAATAAGCCAAATAATTGTATGACTAATATTCAATTCAGTAAATATTTGCCTGTGCATGAGACACAAAGTATTGAAGAGATTTGCAATTGTGAATGTTATCAGCTGTTGTTGTTGAGTATCCAAAATCACTTCTGCTTATGGATAACTCTAGCAAGAAAGTAATCTTGGGAAGACTCTTATTGCTGGAAACATATTTGAGAATGATTTCTCATAATGGTAACATTACCATCTTTAAATATCTGTAAAATGTTGAAGTGACAGAAATAGTACAATGCTGTTCTAAATATTAGTAGAATCGAATTTAATCTTAATACAGTCTGTGATCAAATCCTATTGAAGTAAATTTTGTTCAGTTAGCTCTTCAATAAGCACTACATTTATATTATTAGCATTTTACTTGTAGAATTCAATTTTTGTGCCACTTTACTGAGGAAGCCTCTTCTCAAACATTAATTTTAAATGACATATTAACCAAAATTACTCTTTGTTTCCTCTTGTTCATACCAAAAAGTATTTATTAGACTATACTTTTCTTTTTCAAATATGTGAATGAGAGGATGATGAAAATATACTGAACATGGACTTTGATTGGATTTAAATATTACTTGTTTCGAAATATATGTTTCTATATAATAAATAATTAATAAGGGTGAGAGAAGTAGATACTAATTTAATAGTATATCTATTCTACACCAAGTGGCCTAGTGCTCCGAGAAACCTGGATTATTATAATATTTTATAATATATTATAATATTTTTACAAAATAAATATAAGTTTCTCGGAGCACTAGGCCACTTGGTGTAGAATAGATATACTATTAAATTAGTATCTAATTCTCTCACCCTTATTAATTAATTATAATTATGCTGCATTTATTTCTAAATGCTGTATTTGTTTTCCGTGAAAATTTGGCGCGCTGTTAGTTGGGGCATTTGAATTATAACGTCGGATGTAATCAATTGAACCACACGCGTATTTATCGTTATGGTAAAATCTGGCGTGTGATTGAGTGGATTTCATCCAGATAGTTTTGGCTGAGGAGCTACAAGTGGATTTTTTTGTAAGTAATATTACATTTAATTCATTAATAGCGAAACAATTGTCCCAAAATAATCTGTATTTTTGTTATTTTTTATTTGCCCTGTCCGTGTGAGCTAACAATCGTACTGACTTTCATGGGAAACATGTATTTTTGTGGTTGAAACCTTTTGGATTAACTGGTGCTAGAGTGAGCCATATAGTGACCACTCTCTTATATTTATTTTGTAAAAATATTATAATATATTATAAAATATTATAATAATCCAGGTTTCTCGGAGCACTAGGCCACTTGGTGTAGAATAGATATACTATTAAATTAGTATCTAATTCTCTCACCCTTATTAATTAATTATAATTATGCTGCATTTATTTCTAAATGCTGTATTTGTTTTCCGTGAAAATTTGGCGCGCTGTTAGTTGGGGCATTTGAATTATAACGTCGGATGTAATCAATTGAACCACACGCGTATTTATCGTTATGGTAAAATCTGGCGTGTGATTGAGTGGATTTCATCCAGATAGTTTTGGCTGAGGAGCTACAAGTGGATTTTTTTGTAAGTAATATTACATTTAATTCATTAATAGCGAAACAATTGTCCCAAAATAATCTGTATTTTTGTTATTTTTTATTTGCCCTGTCCGTGTGAGCTAACAATCGTACTGACTTTCATGGGAAACATGTATTTTTGTGGTTGAAACCTTTTGGATTAACTGGTGCTAGAGTGAGCCATATAGTGACCACTCTCTTATATTTATTTTGTAAAAATATTATAATATATTATAAAATATTATAATAATCCAGGTTTCTCGGAGCACTAGGCCACTTGGTGTAGAATAGATATACTATTAAATTAGTATCTAATTCTCTCACCCTTATTAATTAATTATAATTATGCTGCATTTATTTCTAAATGCTGTATTTGTTTTCCGTGAAAATTTGGCGCGCTGTTAGTTGGGGCATTTGAATTATAACGTCGGATGTAATCAATTGAACCACACGCGTATTTATCGTTATGGTAAAATCTGGCGTGTGATTGAGTGGATTTCATCCAGATAGTTTTGGCTGAGGAGCTACAAGTGGATTTTTTTGTAAGTAATATTACATTTAATTCATTAATAGCGAAACAATTGTCCCAAAATAATCTGTATTTTTGTTATTTTTTATTTGCCCTGTCCGTGTGAGCTAACAATCGTACTGACTTTCATGGGAAACATGTATTTTTGTGGTTGAAACCTTTTGGATTAACTGGTGCTAGAGTGAGCCATATAGTGACCACTCTCTTATATTTATTTTGTAAAAATATTATAATATATTATAAAATATTATAATAATCCAGGTTTCTCGGAGCACTAGGCCACTTGGTGTAGAATAGATATACTATTAAATTAGTATCTAATTCTCTCACCCTTATTAATTAATTATAATTATGCTGCATTTATTTCTAAATGCTGTATTTGTTTTCCGTGAAAATTTGGCGCGCTGTTAGTTGGGGCATTTGAATTATAACGTCGGATGTAATCAATTGAACCACACGCGTATTTATCGTTATGGTAAAATCTGGCGTGTGATTGAGTGGATTTCATCCAGATAGTTTTGGCTGAGGAGCTACAAGTGGATTTTTTTGTAAGTAATATTACATTTAATTCATTAATAGCGAAACAATTGTCCCAAAATAATCTGTATTTTTGTTATTTTTTATTTGCCCTGTCCGTGTGAGCTAACAATCGTACTGACTTTCATGGGAAACATGTATTTTTGTGGTTGAAACCTTTTGGATTAACTGGTGCTAGAGTGAGCCATATAGTGACCACTCTCTTATATTTATTTTGTTTCTATATAATATATATATAGTATATATTTCAAGGATATACATCCACACTAGGGATTAATTAATTCAAGAATATCATATCCTCATTAGGGATTAATAAATCAAAAATTTCACTGGTTTAATCTCCATTGCTTTAGAAGATAGTTTCTATGCTGTGCTATGGATTATTATAGATAAAGTTAATAATATAAGAAAATGGAGAGTTTTAGATGTATATTTAATTTATTTGCATAATAGTTTGTTTTTAAGGTATAAATACAAATAAATTCAATAGAAGACTCAAAACAAAACCTACATATGTTTCAATTCTAGCTCCTCGGTAATGCCTTACTCAAACATTTGGGTTAAATCCAATGTTAAGAATTTAAGTTGTAAGAGGTAGAATCTCTTCAGCGTTTTGTTTTAATAATAACGAAGTTTACATCTCGCTTATAGGAATTCTAATTCATAACTATCATGAAATATGTCACCCTCTAACTTTTATCTGTTAATATGTGTATATGAGTGAGTTTGAGTCTATATCATTAGTGTTTATTATGGTAGTATCAGCACAATACTAACATAATATAAATGTTATTAATAGCCATGCTATTTGTTCTTTTTTTAATTTATTAAAGACATGGATGTTGATTACGTTAATGTTCCAAAGAATCCTGGAGGTAAGTATATAAGCAATTTAACAGAAATTACATTCATTAGAGCAAGAGTTAGCAAATATTTTAGTTTTTTCTTTCTATGAGTAGAATATGCAGCTTAATATATATGTATGACAGAAATTAAAATTTGAAAATGTTAAAATTCATTGCATATACAATAAACTTTTTATGAACATTTATATGTAACTCTGATATTTTACCCTTTTATTAATCCTTACCCTTAAGAATGCCCTTCATAAGCATATATTTTATAAGCTTTATTTATTAAAATAAACCAAATAATTATATGATGAATATAGGATTCAGTAGATTTTTGTGTAGACATGAGACACAAAGTATCATAGAGATTTGCAATGGTGTACATGATCAGCTGTTGCTGTTGAGTATCTGAAATCACTCCTGATTAGCAAGAAAGTAATCTAACAAAGAATCTTATGTCTGTACACAAAATTAGTAGGCACCCATTGGACTCTAGAGTCCATAAATCAATTGAAAATTACATTAAAATGATAAATCTGAAGTGAAGAACAAGTACATAGTGCAGGTAGTTAATTGACTAACAAAAAAACCGAACATTCCCAAATATGATAAAATCTGTTTTGCCACACAATTTCACATCAGTAATCCTGTGAAATAAATATATAAACGTATTTCTGTAAACATATTTTCTGAATGACTTCTCTTAATGGTAACATCACTAACTTTAAATATCAATAGAATATTAAAGTGACAGAAATAATATAATACTGTATTAAATATTGACAGAACTAAATTTAGTGTTAGTACATTCTGAGATTATATCCCAGTGAAGTAAATTTTGTTCACTCAGCCTCTCAATAAGTACAACTTTTACACATAATTATTTGAATTTTACTCATAGAATAGAATTTTGGGTGTCACTTTACTGAGGAGTCCTCTTTCCAAACCCTAACTTTGAAATGACATATTAACTAAAATTACTCTTTGTTTCCTCTTGTTCATACCAATTAAATTTATTAGACAATACTCTTCTTTTTCACAATACATGAATAAGAGAATGACAAACATAACCGTACATGGACTTTGACTGGATTTAAATATTTTTTGTTTCTTAATACATGTTTCTATATAGCGCGTATATGTATATAACATAATATAATATAATAGTAACAACAATAATCTCTGGATTCATTTTATAAACATCTAATGCGTTGCTGCATGCATTTTGACAAATCATGTCTCTTAAGATCACAGTCCATATTCCTGGGATGAATACAGTGTACTTCATGGGCATCGTGCTGATCATCTTCATGGATCCATTTCATCAGGCGATATAAGATTAATGAATATACAACAGAGTTATGCTTATCCCTTTTGACGAGTATGAAGGTTGACTGAGTTATGTGGGTATTTCTGTGTGTATTTGGTGGGTAGAAGGGGAAGGTGATGAAAAGAGAGGAAAGAATGATAGCTATATGGGGATGGAGGTGTATGTGGTGAAGCTGAAATTATTTTGCTCTTCATTCAGCAGCTGTCAAGGTTGAGTAGTACATTTTTTAAAAATCTCATTTAAGGCATGACTCTCTTCAGTGAATTCTGAAGTCAGCAGTTCATCCAGTACTGCCACTGCAGCCATCAGCTGATGGGATTTATTGACTGAATTGATAAATGATACATTCTGAGGGTGATCTTTTCATTGTTTCTGGTGGTATAGTGTATAGCATCTTAAATATTGGTTTGTTTGTTTCTTTGATTGCATTCCTTCCTTGGTCTATAATGTGCTAAGGGCAGTTGATGTTATTTCATTTCAAAATGCTTTTTCAAACTCCAAAAACGATATTTTGCTTTTATGTTTACATGATATGATGATCTCAGAATGCCTATTTATCACATTTTTCCCTGGCTGCAGTGGCAGTACTGGATGAACTCTTCACAATTCATTGAAGAGTGGCATGCCTTAAATGAGATTAAAAAAATAAAAGAATGTACTTTCTTCTCTGCATAAATTGCATACTCATGATGTTCTGTTATATGGAACAGCATCATATCTATAAAAGGGAGGATGTGTGTGTGTGTGTGTGTGTGTGTACGTGATTGTAATTTATGCATGTCCATAAATTAGCACGCATGTCGCTCCAATTTTAGGAGGACATTTGTCAACACTCTATCTGGGTTTTGTCAACTTATTTTTTCCCTGAGGCACCTGTGGATAGCGTAAATATCTATTTTCATACATAGCTTTTAGCCACAAAAAATATCGGCCATTGCTTTTTGACAGCGTCGAACAATAAAAAATAAGATAAAGAAAAGTGGAAGAAGGAGGCAAAGAGTTTCATGGGAAAGACAAAGTGAGAGAGGGAAAGAGAAAGAGAGTAAGTGATGACGTTCATAAAAAATAAAATGTAAAATGTTTTGTTTTTTGTTTTTGAAAGACACTATATTTTATAATCATAGTATATATACTTTCTCACACAACAATTACAATATACTGCATTCCCTTTTGTTTGTTTGTGCGCATGTGTGTGGGTCAGTGTGTGTGTGTGCCTATACATGTACGTATGTATGTGTGTGTGTTTGTATGTTAGATATGTAAATAAACAGATCAATATACAGACGGATAGGTATATAGACTATATGAACAGATACATATGGAGACACGGATCCACACATATAAATATGGACATCCATACATACAAACATGGTACATAGTTACATAACACACACACAGATATGCACACACAAGGAGACAGAGGTGCATATATATACAAACATGCTCACACACACATACACAGAAAATACACAAACACAGACAGGCAAGCACATAAATATGCAGGATACGATGAAAAGAGAGGAAAGAATGATAGCTATATGGGGATGGAGGTGTATGTGGTGAAGTTGAACTTATTTTGCACACACATACATACATATATACATATGCATACACACACATATATACATACAAACACATGCAAACACACACATACATACGTACATGTGTGCATGTATAGGCACACACACTGACCCACACACATGCACACAAACAAACAAAAGGGAACGTAGTGTAAATAATGGACAGAGTCAAAACTATTGAAAAGGTTGCAAGACGCAACGAAAATTTTAGAAAAATAAAAATAAGAAATAAGTGGAAATTTTACCGGTGAGTGTGTTAAATAATAAGGCGCAAAAAGAAAATGACTCTCCCCAGACATAACAGAATATGCTTCAACACATGAACTCATATAAAGAATCTTGCAAACCAAATCCCAAAACGAATTACAATATATTTATTTATTTTAAATCGTTCATCTTTCTCCCCCTTCTCTCTCTCTCACACACATTACTTTGGGTGTGAAAGAGTTTTGTTTTTATTTTACGCTGAGTAAAAAAGTGTTTTGTTGACAATCCATTTATTTAACAACATAAAAACAAAGAGGTGAGTAATAATTTGTCAGTGAATTACACAATATAAATGGGTACAATTTGCGGGGCTTGCACCACACCCCACTCCATTTCACGGACCACAAAAAGGGTTTTGAGGCCAGAGTAGTTGATTCCACACAAAAAAAAACGATTTTTTTTCTTAGTGAAAATCGTGCAAGTATTAATCTGCAAATTTAACAACATTTTTTCCATTCATTTCTGTTTATGAACATGTATGCATGCACAAAACATGCAATAGGTGTACGTACATACGTGTGTGTATGTGTGTTCGTGTCTGTTGCTCATATATATTTATATTATATTATATATATATAACTAATTTCAACGGATTTCGCCCAAATTTGACATCTATATTATTTAGTTTGGTTTGAAATAAAGACCTTGATTAGCTTAATAATCGTAACTTAATCCCGGGCAAGGCTTGGTTATACTGCTAGTTTTTTTTATAATAGACCAGTGGATTGTAAGCTCCACTCCATTCTGTTTGGGCCTCCAGACAAAGTTCGACAGTGATGCAGAGTGCTTTTTATTGATAGTGGAAAATGATGTGACATGATTATGTAGACAATTTTTCATGTTGTCTCCAGTGCCACCAATATACGTGTATTTCTGCATATCAGCCTTCACATTTGTAAATTACATTCTTTGTCATTATATCTGCATGACTCTTTACGTCTACAGTTACATAAAATGTTTATTTCCATTCTCCCTACAGAAAGACATCCTCTTTCCTCTTTCTCTTGTAATTGTGTACTCATTTCCCTTATGTATGAATTAGATCTTTAATTGTGTGGTGTTGTTTGGGTCCAGTTTTGCTATTGATGAGTTTTTATTACCCCTATTTGCAACCATTCCAGGCAAATACACAAATGTATTTCAGTAAACATATCTGTGAATGGCTTCTCTTAATGGTAACATCACCACCTTTAAATATCAATAGAATATTGAAGTGACAGAAATAGTACAATACTGTACAAAATATTGACAGAACTAAATTTAATGTTTGGACATTCTAATATTACATCCCAATCAAGTAAATTTTGTCCGATCAGCCTATCAATAAGTACTACTTTTACATAATTATTAGCATTATGCTTATAGAATATAATTCTGGGTGCCACTTTACTGAGGAACTCTCTTTCCAAACATTAACTTTGAAAATCAACCAAAATTATTCTTTGTTTCATCTTGTTCATAGCAAATAAATTCATTAGACAATACTTGTCTTTTTCCCAATACATGAATGCGAGGATGGAGAATATATACTCTACATGCACAGTGGCTGATGTACCTGGCTTTTGTCAACATGGAGAAAGCCTTTGATAGGGTACCCGACTCCCTTATCTGGTGGTCAATGTGATAGCTAGGGATAGATGAAAGGTTAATGAGAATGGTAAAGCCATGTGTAGGAATGCTGCAAATAAGGTGAAGGTGAGCAATGAGTGTAGCAATAAGTTTATTGTACATGTTGGAGTCTACAAAGGCTCAGTTATCTGTCTCCTCCTGTTTATTTTAGTCCTTCAAGCTTTAATAGTGGAATTAAAGACCTACTGTCCCTGGGAGCTCCTCTACGCTGATGACCTTGTTCTTATAGCTAAATCACTACCTGACCTAAAGAAGAAATTTCAGATGTGGAAACAAGGTCTGGAATCTAATGGCCTTAGAGTTAATCTATCAAAAAAAAAAAAATTCTAATAAGTAGGAAAACAAGCAAATCACAAGTCCTTTCTGGGAGATGGTCCTACTCAATATGTAAGAATGGTGTCAGTAGAAACTCCATACACTGCAATTTTTTGACACATAAGAGGTATAGTGGAATCACAAGAAATTAAATGGAGAATATAGTCTTTGTGTGTGACAAATGTACAAGTACAATAAGCACTAAATATGCACAGACAATAAGCTCCCTCAAATACATAGAGGGAACATCAAAAGTAGTAGACAGCTTCTGTTATCTAACAGACCAAGTTAGCGGCGGTGGAAGAAGTTCTGAAAGTGTAGTTACTAGGATAAGCATGGGCTGGGCAAAGTTCAGAGAGCTTCTACCATCATTGGTAACAAAGAGCCCCTCCCTCAGAGTGAAAGGCAGACTGTATGATGCCTGTGTACATTGAACTATATTACATAGTAGTCAAACATGGACTTTGCCTACAAAGCACTTGCAAAGTATTGAAAGAAATGAAGCTAGCATGATCTGTTGGATGGGTAATGTTAGGTACATGCACAACAAAATGTAAATGATTTAAGAGGATAAGAGGGATCAGATGTTGGGGATAAGAGGCATCAGATGTTGTGTGCAAGAGAGAAGACTGCACCAGTTTGGTCGTGTGATGAGTAGGAATGAGGATAGCCATGTAAAGAAGTGCTGAGATCTAAATGTGGAGGGACTTATGGAAGGAGTTGACACCAGAAGACATGGGACACAGTGGTGAGAAAAGATTTCCAGACCATGGGCCTTATTGAGGAAATGACAAGGTGGTGATTTGCTGTACTTGATAAGAGACATCAAGCTAAGAAAAATCACTGTCTTCCATACATGCAGGTTTGTCTTTTCAGGTGCTGATGCCATTTAAAATGCACCTGTGCGCTAGCTGCATTAATGCACCTGTGCCAGTGCAGCATAAATGCACCTGTGCTGTTAGTACATAAAAAGTACCCAATACACTCTGTTAAAGCCATAGAAACCATACCACAACATAGAGTTGGTATCTGGAAAACTCCCTGCTAACCATCTCCATGTCAAACCATCCAAACTATGACAGCGTGGAAAGCAGACATTAAATGATGATGATGATGTTTATATGTAAAATATATGATATATTTTATTATTATTATTTTTAAAGACTTTCTGCACAACATCAAAATAATTAAAATATCCTCTCCAAACAATAAATATGCCCATTTTTTATTTTATTTCCTGAAGTTATATAAGTTCAGTATGCTGAAGTTAGTGAGCCCAAATATGCATGTAAGTAGAATCAGTGTTGCTAGTTGACAGTTTGATCTCAGAAATATTAAATAAAAAAAGAAAGCTAACAATCATAGCATATATATATATTCTTTTATTTGTTTCAGTCATTTGACTGCAGACATGCTGGAACACCACCTTTAGTTGAGCAAATCAACCCTAGGACTTATTCTTTGTAAGCCTAGTACTTATTCTATCGGTCTCTTTTGCCGAACCACTAAGTTACGGGGACATAAAATAACCAGCATTGGTTGTCAATCAATGTTGGGAGACAAACATAGACACACAAATATATATACACACATGCATATATATATATATATGTGTGTGTGTGTGTATATATGTGTGTGTGTGTGTGTGATGGGCTTCTTTCAGTTTCCGTCTACCAAATCCAGTCACAAGGCTTTGATTGGCTTGAGGCTATAATAGAAAACACTTGCCTAAGGTGCCACATAGTGGGACTGAACCCGGAACCACGTGGTTGGTAAGCAAGCTACCTACCACACACATGCAAAAGACAGAGATGAAAAAAGCACAGAAGTAAATCTAAGATATTTCAATTTAGAAAGTATTTAATAAGATGATTTAAAAATATAGAATATTACTAATTTTGATGAAGAATCTCATCTTATCAAATATTAGTAAAAATTCATAAAAGTTTGGGGTAAAAACAGTTTATCTTCTCTTTGGAAGTCAAAAACATGTCTGGTGTCTTTTCATTGTCTATTTTAAATATTGTTTGGTAAAGAGTTCAAGGTGTTCAAGAGGGGGTGTAGTTATCTATTCATCATCATGTTTAACGTCCGTTTTCCATGCTGGCATGGGTTGGACAGTTTAACTGGGGACTGGCGAGCCAGTTGGCTGCACCAGGCTCCAATCTGATCTGGCAGAGTTTCTACAGCTGGATGCCCTTGTGGGTTCCTGCCAAAAGAGTGGTTTAAAAGTATTTATTGAATGGGTTTGAGTGTGTTCGTGTGCGTATTGTGTTGAATGTCTTTCCAACATGTTTGCTATGTGACCAGCTGTGTGCTGATGGGTTGTGATGAATGTCTTGTTTAAAGACAAAATTAAGATTTTCCTTCTTTGGGTTTGACATTTTCTTTTGAGTGTCTCCACCTGTGTGTAGGTGTGTGTGTTTGTTTTTTGCAATGTTTTCTTGTGTGTGTGTGTGTGTGCAGGCATATATATATATATATACATATGCCTGCACACACACATATATATATATAGAAGTCCATTCCTGCACGGGTTGCAGTGTGATTGCTTAAAGAGATTTTCTTTGTATTTTTGTCTCAGATTTGTTGGCAATGGGTCATCATTCTGTTGCATAGCGATCCACCTGCCTGACCTATGTAATTATGCTGGCAACCATTGCATGTGATTACATTGATCAGGTTTTCTGTGTTGCAAGTGAGATTAAATTCTGGTCCCTCAAGAGCCACATTTTGTAACAGTTGGATTAGGGATTTTTTTGTGTATTTTTGCCTCTAGTGAGAATGAGTTTTAGTGTTTTGTGTGCCTTTTGATTTTGATGATTTATTGTTTTTCTACGATTTTCCTCATTTTTTCATTTGTAAATAAGATGGTGAGGTTTTTGTGATAAAATATTTTGGTGTTTCTGGGATTGAAGGTTGACATGAATGGTATGACATTTTTCCTTCTTTTGTTTTTGTTTTCCTAAGTTCATTGTTTCGCCTCGTTTAGGGTTGTAGCCCAACTAATTAGAGAGAGAGTTACCTTAGATGATATGCAGTTTGGGTTCGTGCCAGGGAAAAGTACTACTGATGCTATATTCCTGGTAAGACAGCTGCAGGAGAAATACCTAGCCAAAGATAAGCCCTTGTACCTGGCTTTTGTTGACTTGGAGAAAGCCTTTGACAGGGTCCCCCGGTCCCTTATCTGGTGGTCAATGAGGAAACTAGGGATAGAAGAATGGTTGGTGAGAGCTGTTCAAGCCATGTACAGAGACGCTGCTAGTAAGGTGAGGGTTGGCAACGAGTACAGTGAAGAATTCCGGGTAGAGGTTGGGGTCCACCAAGGTTCAGTCCTCAGTCCCCTCCTATTTATCATAGTCCTCCAGGCAATAACGGAGGAATTCAAGACAGGTTGCCCCTGGGAGCTCCTCTATGCTGATGACCTTGCTCTAATTGCTGAGTCACTATCAGAACTGGAGGAGAAGTTTCAGGTGTGGAAACAAGGATTAGAATCGAAGGGCCTTAGAATCAACCTAGCCAAAACCAAAGTTCTAATAAGTAGGAAGGTAGATCAATCACAAACGCCTTCAGGTAGATGGCCCTGCTCGATCTGTAAAAAAGGTGTAGGTAGAAACTCTATAAGATGCACCAAGTGTAAGCTATGGACACATAAGAGGTGCAGCAATGTCAAAGGAAGGCTAACTAGGAAAATAGTTTTTGTCTGTGGCAAATGCTCAGGAGCAATAAACACTGGAAATATGCAGAGACCAACTTCTGCCACGTTCCAGGGAGACAAACTAGAAGTAGTTGATAGCTTCCGCTACCTAGGAGACCAAGTCAGTAGCGGGGGTGGGTGTGCTGAAAGTGTAACTGCTAGAGTAAGAATAGCCTGGGCAAAGTTTAGAGAGCTCTTACCCCTGCTGGTGACAAAAGGCCTCTCGCTCAGAGTAAAAGGCAGACTGTATGATGCATGTGTACGTACAGCCATGCTACATAGTAGTGAAACATGGGCCGTGACTGCTGAGGATATGCGTAAGCTCGCAAGAAATGAAGCCAGTATGCTCCGATGGATGTGTAATGTCAGTGTTCATAATCGTCAGAGTGTAAGTTCCTTGAGAGAAAAGTTGAACCTAAGAAGCGTCAGTTGTGGCGTGCAAGAGAGACGGCTGCGCTGGTATGGTCATGTGACAAGAAAGGCTGAAGATAGTTGTGTGCAAAAGTGCTACACCCTAGCAGTGGAGGGAACCTGTGGAAGAGGTAGACCCAGGAAAACCTGGGACGAGGTGGTGAAGCACGACCTTCGAACTTTAGGTCTCACTAAGGAAATGTCTAGAGACCGAGACCTATGGAAGTATGCTGTGCATGAGAAGACCCGGCAAGACTAGTCAGGCCATAACCCGTGGCCCCGACCGGGGACGTAGTCAGTCCTGTGCATACCTTCCTTCTTGTGACACTTATGAAGACCTGTTGAGGCAAGTGAAAATCAAATCAAATCAAAACAAATCAAAATAGATGAACATCAGTGGAATTGTATTCTTCGTGGTACCAGTGCCGGTGGCACACAAGAAAACCACCCAAACGTGGCCGTAACCAGTACCGCATCGACTGGCCTCCGTGCTGTGGGCACAACACACACCATCCGATCGTGGCCGTTCGCCAGCCTCATCTGGCACCTGTGCCGGTGGCACATAAAGACACCATCCGAAGACCCGGCGACGTAGTCAGTCCACCTGTGCATACCTTCCCTCTTATGACACTTGTGAAGACCTGTTGAGGCAAGTGTGTGACACTTGTGAAGACCTGTTGAGGCAGAGGCAAGTGTGTGACACTTGTGGAGACCTGTTGAGGCAAGTGTGTGACCCTTGTGAAGACCTGTTGAGGCAAGTGAAAATCAAACCAAATCAAAATAGATGAATATCAATGGAATTTGTATCTTTGTGGTTCCAGTACCGGTGGCACACAAGAAAACCATCCGAACGTGGCCGTCGACTGGCCTCCGTGCTGTGGGCACAACAAACACCATCTGATCGTGGCCGTTCGCCAGCCTCATCTGGCACCTGTGTCGGTGGCACATAAAAACACCACCACCATCCAAAGACCCGGCGACGTAGTCAGTCCACCTGTGCTTACCTTCCCTCTTATGACACTTGTGAAGACCTGTTGAGGCAGAGGCAAGTGTGTGACACTTTGTGAAGACCTGTTGAGGCAGAGGCAAGTGTGTGACACTTGTGGAGACCTGTTGAGGCAAGTGTGTGACACGCGTGACACTTGTGAAGACCTGTTGAGGCAAGTGAAATCAAACCAAATCAAAATAGATGAACATCAATGGAATTTGTATCTTTGTGGTTCCAGTACCGGTGGCACACAAGAAAACCATCCGATCGTGGCCGTTCGCCAGCCACATCTGGCACCTGTGTCGGTGGCACATAAAGACACCATCCGAAGACCCGGCGACGTAGACAGTCCACCTATGCATACCTTCCTTCTTGTGACACTTGTGAAGACCTGTTGAGGCAAGTGAAAATCAAATCAAATCAAAACAAATCAAAATAGATGAACATAAATGGAATTTGTATCTTTGTGGTACCAGTGCCGGTGGCACACAAGAAAATCATCCGAACGTGGCCGTAGCCAGTACCGCATAGACTGGCCTCCGTGCTTTGGGGACGTAACAAACACCATCCGATCGTGGCCGTCCGCCAGCCTCATCTGGCACCTGTGTCGGTGGCACATAAAAACACCATCCGAGCGTGGCCGTCTGCCAGCCTCGTCTGGCACCTGTGTCGGTGGCACATAAAAACACCATCCGAGCGTGGCCGTTCGCCAGCCTCGTCTGGCACCTGTGTCGGTGGCACATAAAATCACCCACTACACTCTCGGAGTGGTTGGCGTTAGGAAGGGCATCCAGCTGTAGAAACACTGCCAGATCTGACTGGCCTGGTGCAGCCTTCGGGCTCCCCAGACCCCAGTTGAACCGTCCAACCCATGCTAGCATGGAAAACGGACGCTAAATGATGATGATGATGATGATGATGATTTATGTTAAGAGGAAAGGCTCTTTGAATAAGTGTGTCCTTCAGTTCCTCTAGTTTTTGTTCACATGTGGATGGTTCTGATACTGTGGTGCAAATTCATTTTGCTAGGTTGAAGTGAATGTTGGGTTTTGGTGTGTTTCAGATGACATGATGTAAAAAGAAGGTATTGTTTGGAGTCAGTAGGTTTGTAGAATATGTCCGTTTTTATTCATCCATCTTGGTTTGTGATTAGGATAGCCAGAAAGGCGAATTCTTTGGGGTTAAACTTTATTGTGAATTGGATGTTATTGCAGAGGTCGTTTAACATATTTTAAAATTCAGTTAGCTTGTCAATGTTTTCCTCCCATAAGATAAAGCAACCATCCAAATATTTTTTCTGATTGTTTCTGAGTTGCATATGGAACGTGTCACTGAATATTAGAAGAGATTGGTTGTAGATCTTTTTCAATGCATGTTGGAATTTTAGACTGATGAGTGTCTAACCAGTACTGGATTGCAGTTATTGCATAATCATAGCGAATGTTGATGTACAGGTTGACAACATCAAATGAAGTAAAAATTGTATGTTTATCTACCATTTTTGGTAGATGATTTTGCATGTCAATGTCATCTCGTACGTAGCTCTGTAAATGGTTTAGGAATGGTTTTAGAAGGATGTCCAAGAAGTTATGGGTCTGTGTATTTCTCATGCCAGGCCAGCTATGATTGGTCTCAATTTTAGATCATCTGGAGGTATTAACTGTATATATTTGTTCATAATGTATTCATAGTAGGAATCTAGTACTTTATTTAAAACTCATTCTCATTGAAACAAAAACGCACAAGGAAACCCCCAACCCAAGTGTCACAAAATGCGGAAGAACAAACTATGGCATTTTCCATTAACTGATGGTCAAACCTTCAAAGTTTAATCCAATCTCACCTGCAACATGGGAAACCTGATCTATGTCATCTCATGCAATGATTGCCAACAAAAGAAAACATCACAAAACACATATACACAAAAGAAAACATTGCAAAAAAACACACACACAAACACACATGTACGCTCACACACACATACACACAAAAGAAAACATTGTAAAAAACACACACACAAACACACACATGTACACTCACACACACATACACAAAAAAAAGAAAACAGAGAAAACACATGCACAAACACAAACACATACACACGAAAATGTAAACAAAGAAGACACAAGCACATACACAAACACATACACACATATACACACCAAAGCAAACATCACATCACTAAAACACACATACACTCACACACACACCTCTGCACACATACAGAAACACACACAAACACTTACACACACACACACATTCACTCATACAGACACATAGGTACAAAAGAAAACATCACAAAAACACACAGACATACACACCTCTGCACTCACACACATACACACAAAACAAAAAATTGCAAAAACACACTCACATGTCTGCAAACACACACATACATACAAAAGAAAACATCACAAAACACACACACACCTCTGCAGACACACACACACCACTGCAAACACACACACACAAACACCTACACATACACCTCTGCACGCACACACACACACACACACACACACATACAAAGGAAAACATCACAAAAAGAACACACACACCTCTGCACACACAGAACATATTTAAAACATAGTTTTTAATACATGACTTCTTCATTAAGGAAATATTATAAAAGAAGAAAAATCAATAAAACAGTTTGATTTCAAATACAGTATTAAGAATAACAATAATTACAATATGAAAGGACAACTTTCTACTTTCACTGTAATATCATATACTCTATATTTTATACTAGCTGCTATGTTCTACACCTCTACGCACTAAAGATAGCCCTACTGAAAACAACAAAGAAATTGGATAAATCCAAAAATCTATTTTGCTTTAATTTTTTTGATATTGGTTATATCAAGACATTATATTAAAATATTTATTTTGAAATGAGTTTCATACTGTCCTTTTAAGTTTTGTTTTCTTGAAAGTAGAGAGGGCCACAAGCAAACAAAACAAAGACGTAATTTAAGACAATGGACATGACCCTAGTAAATTGAATGAAATAAATAAGAAGCAAAGCTGGTGGACATAAAAGTTAAATCACTATGTGGGAATGAACTGAGCATGGATTTAAAAAGAATATTTCAAAATTTAGTAATGAAGTGGCTTGTTTCACTATTGAATTTGTGTTATTAGCTGTATTATAATAGTTAACACACTATGAAATCATGAGGAAGAGGTTCAATTCTTATAATTTTTTCACTTTCATATTTTTTTTTTTGTTTGCATCTATAATTAATTTATGGCATGCTCTTAAAATCTATATTAAAATCTACAGAGTGTGTGCGTGTGTGAATAATCACCATAAATTGGATTGAATGTTAGATATTCATAACAGCTCTCATTTGCTATACATCCATTGTTCATTTACTGATCATTAATTAGGAGCAAGTGTTTGATTTTAGGCTGTGATTTTATACAAAACATATAGAAATTGTAAATAAAATGGCACCGGAAATTTTGTAACAGTCTCTCTTTTTATGTTAAAAGCTTTGTGTTTGTGAGACCTAATAGTAAAACTTTTAGAACTTATTGCCCTAACCAATCAATGTTTACATTATTGTAAATTATGGTAATATTTACATCTTTTAATATAATTTCTGAGATCATCATACTAATTGCTCTTCCTTATGAAGAGCTTTGTTTGTGCACCTAGTTTCAAAGTTCCAATCATTCTAGTATTTAAGCAAGCATGTTCTGGTATTTAACTATTTTTATGCCAAGCATTTTCACAAACACTAAGCATTAAATATTTAAGAGATCAGGATCTCATGTTAACATCTCATGTACATTTTTATTCTTTTATTTTTCAGATTACCAGTGAAGGGCCACATTTTTCAGATGAACTAACACCTAGAACCTTGTAGTATAGTATATAGCACCTTCTAGAAGTGAATGAAGTCTTGTGAGCAATGTAAGTCAGTCTCGTTATTATTTTATGGACACTGTTTGCAAGCACTACAGACTTGGACAAAATATTTCATATTACCAAAACATTATTGATTTCTGTTTATTCTGTAACTGCATAGCTTTTGTATTCACAGTTTTAATAAATTCTTGATTTATTTTTAAACTTCATAAATGTCTATCTATAACTAAACATTTGAACCAGACACAACAAAATTTGTTTCAACGCACAAATTCACACAAGAGTCTTGCAAACAAGATACAAAAATGAAATATCATGATGTTTTTCTTATTGCTTATTTATTTCTAGTTTATTTTCTAATTCTCTATATATCAAATATGTTACCACAAGTTTCTATTTGTTTTCTTAACTAGAAACTATCTAAAAGTATATCTATGAATTTCATATCTTTAATGAGACAAAGATTTGGTTTTTTTTTTATAATATTACAAAAGAATGTAAATAGGGGCTTTTCATTATCTTCACCATCATCATTTAATGTCTGTTGTCCATAGGATGGATGGTTTGATCAGGGCTAGCTAGCTGGAAGGCTGCATCAGACTCCAGTCTGATCTGATATGGTTTTCTGTGGCTAGATGCCCTTCCTAATGCTAACCACTCCAAGAGTGTAATGGGTGTTTTTATGTGCCACCGGCACGGGTACCATTTGTGTGACACCAGTACCTGCTATGACTACAGTTTTACTTGGTTTTATGTGTTTTCTTCTCAGGCATGACATAATGCCAAAAGTCTTGATCATTGTCTCTGTGAGGCCAAACACCTGAAAGGAGCTCACCAACTTTGCCTCCATAAGGCTTAATGTTTGAAAGGTGCTTTTTACATGCCAGTGGCATGGGTGCCAATAATGTGACACCAGCATCAGCTATGACTATGATTTCACTTGGCTTGATGGGTCCTCTCAAGCACAGCACATTGCTAAAAGTCTTGGACACAAGTCATTACTACCTCTATGAGGACCAAAGTTCAAAGATCATACTTCACCACCTTGTCCCATGTCTTCCTGGGTCTACCTCTACTATAGGTTCCCTACACAGCTGTCCTTGTCCATATACATCACATTTGATGCCTCTTATTCCCAACTTGTCTCTCAAGGAGCTTACACTCTGCTGAACATGCACACTTACATTGCATATCCAGCAAAGCATACTTGCTTCATTTCTTTCAAGCCTATGCATGTCCTTGACTGTTATAGCCCATGTTTCACTGCCATGCAGCACTGCTGTTTGCACACAGGCATCATACAATCTGCCTTTCACTCTGAGAGAGAGAGACCTTTTGTTGCCAGTAGAAGTAAGAGCTCTCTGAACTTTGCCCAGCCTAATCTTATTCTCACAGCTATGCTTTTTGTTATAATTTGGTCACTTGATCAATTCATCTTCTGTTTGTGTGTGTGTGTGTAGAGTGTGTGTGTGTGTGTGTGTGTGTGAGTGTGTAATGTGTGTTTGTACGTGCATGAGAGAGAGAAGAGTGAGTGAGTGTGTGAATGAGTGTGAGAGTTAGTGAAATGACCTTGTAAAAGGGTACAAATTGAAAATTTTAAATTTGTTATTTTCATAAGATACATAATTTTTCTGTATGAATTTTCAGTTCATATTATATTCTATGTTCTATTGATTTCACTGCTAGAAAACGATAATTTTTTCTTCAATTTTACATTCATTTTTTCATGCATGTAACACAATATCTGCAATAAGATTTGAATTTATGACTAAGTGATCACTACTTCAGTACATTTACCTTATATTTCTTTTCACTTTACCAATATTTCTCTGCCTTCATGTTGTTTAACACTTATATTATTGTATGATTTTTAACTCAGTAAATAAAGGCGAATTATACTTTCTTTAAATATTATTTTATCTTTTCTGTTAACCATTTCAATAGAATTTGAATTAACTTTTTAGTTAGTTCATATGCATGAGTATATACATATGCATATGTATATTTTCTGAGATTTTTTCTAGTTTTCCTTCTAGCTAATCTAAGTGCCTTTTGGACACATTTTCTATTATGCATCAACAAAGACTTCCTCCATGGTTATGCTTTCCATGTGTATTGCTAAAATGTAAGTCCCCCACCCAAACAAATTACATCTCATATTTGAGGCTCCAATGAACCTATATTAAGGCACTCAACTCAGAGTCCTCTGTAACTTATAGTACAAACAGCTGTAATCTAATGAAGTTCATAACATAACCATCATTTTTCCTGTGTCGTCTCTTTTTCTTGTTCCTACTCTATACTAACATTTTCTTGTGAAACATAAGTTCAACACCAAGTCATTAGTCTCACAATATCTAAGTGAAATGTATGTATGTATGTATATATGTATGTATGTATGTATGTATGTATGTATGTATGTATGTATGTATGTATGTATGTATGTATGTATGTATGTGTGTGTGTGTGTGTGTGTATATATCATCATCATCATCATCATCGTTTAACGTCCGTTCTCCATGCTAGCATGGGTTGGACGGTTCGACCAGGGATCTGGGAAGCCAGAAGGCTGCACCAGGCTCCAGTCTTATCTGGCAATGTTTCTACAGCTGGATGCCCTTCCTAATGCCAACCACTCCATGAGTGTAGTGGGTGCTTTTTACGTGCCACCTGCACAGGTGCCAGGCGAGGCTGGCAACGGCCACGGTCGGATTGGTGTATTTTACGTGCCACCGGCACGGAAGCCAGTCGAGGCGGCGCTGGCATCGGCCACGAGTCGGATAGTGCTTTTTATGTACCACCAGACCAGGGATCCTGGCTGGTTCAATTCGATTTCGATTTCGATTTCGCTTGCCCCAACATGTCTTCGCAAGCAAAGGGGGTTGGCATGGGTGCCTGTCGTCGGATGAGGTTCTATATTGACTTCGCTTGCCTCAACAGGTCTTTGTGTCCAAGGGAGGAAAGGCATGCATGTGGGCTGGGCTCACTTGTCCTGCCTGGTCTTCTTGTGTACAGCGTATTTCCAAAGTTCTCGGTCGCTGGTCATTTCCTCAGTGAGGCCTAAAGTTCGAAGGTCGTGCTTCACCACCTTGTCCCAGGTTTTCCTGGGTCTACCTCTTCCATGAGTTCCCTCAACTGCTAGGGAGTGGCACTTTCTCACACACCTATCTTCATCCATTCTCGCCACATGACCATACCAGCGCAATTGTCTCTCTTGCACACCACAACTGATGCTTCTTAGGTACAACATTTCTCTCAAGGTACTAACGCTCTGTGGAGTATGTACACTGACATTACACATCCATCGGAGCATACTGGCTTCATTTCTCACGAGCTTACACATGTCCTCAGCAGTCACGGCCCATGTTTCACTGCCATGTAGCATGGCTGTTCGTACACATGCATCATACAGTCTGCCTTTTACTCTGAGCGAGAGGCCTTTAGTCACCAGCAGAGGTAAGAGCTCCCTAAACGTTGCCCAGGCTATTCTTATTCTAGCAGTTACACTTTCAGCGCACCCACCCCCACTACTGACTTGGTCACCTAGATAACGGAAGTTATCAACTACTTCTAGTTTCTCCCCCTGGAAAGTGACGGAAGTTGTTTTCTGCAGATTTTCAGAGGTTAATGCTCCCGAGCATCTGCCACATACAAAACTATCTTCCCAGTTAGCCTACCTTTGACATTGCTGCACCTCTTATGTGTCCATAGCTTACACTGGGTACATCTTATAGAGTTTCTACCTACACCTTTTCTACAGATCGAGCAGGGCCATCTTCCTGAAGACATTTGTGGATTGTCTACCTTCCTACTTATTAGTACTTTGGTTTTAGCTAGGTTGACTCTAAGGCCCCTCGATTCTAAACCCTCCTTCCACACCTGGAACTTCTCCTCCAGTTCTGATAGTGACTCAGCAATTAGAGCAAGGTCGTCAGCATAGAGGAGCTCCCAGGGGCAACCTGTCTTGAATTCCTCCGTAATTGCCTGGAGGACTATGATAAATAGGAGGGGGCTGAGTACTGAACCCTGGTGGACCCCAACCTCTACTTTAAATTCTTCTGTGTACATGTTGCCAACCCTAACCTTACTTATGGCATCTCTGTACATGGCTTGCACAGCCCTCACCAGCCATTCATCTATCCCTAGTTTCCTCATTGACCACCAGATAAGGGATCAGAGGACCCTATCAAAGGCTTTCTCCATGTCAACGAAAGCCAGGTACAGGGGCTTATCTTTGGCTAGGTATTTCTCCTGCAGCTGCCTTACCAGAAATATAGCATCAGTGGTACTTTTCCCTGGCACGAAACCAAACTGCATCTCATCTAAACTAACTCTCTCTCTAATTAGTTGGGCTATGACCCTCTCCGTAACCTTCATTACCTGATCCAACAGCTTGATACCTCTGTAATTATTTGTATCTAGGGCATCACCTTTACCTTTGTAGCAGTTGACTAGTATGCTGCTACACCAGTCATTGGGTATGACTCCTTCGTGTATCACCTGGTTGACTATACGGGTGACTAGGTTATAGCTGACACTGCCAGATATTTTGAGCATCTCTGCAGTAATTCCTGATGGGCCTGGGGCTTTCCCTGTCTTCATGCTTCTAATTGCTTTAACTACCAAAGAATTTTCAACTCGGATGGCTGGTCCCTTTGTTGGGTTGACATTCGGCAGACTCTCTTTATCCCATTCATTTTCTTTATTCAGCAACCTTTCATAGTGGTGTCTCCAAACCTCTCTTTTTGCATCCTCATTTAGCACAAGTGAACCATCATCCATGCGAACACACTTCTCTCCTGCCACATCACGATTCTCTCTCACACACTGTCTTGCAACACGAAATACCTCAAGTCTTTCATCCTCACGGCTCAGAACATTGGCAAATTTTTTCTTATCCGCTTCTCCTCTGGCTAAATAAACCTGTCTCCTAGCTTCCCTTCTGGCTGTCTGATACAATTCTCTGCTACCACCGTTCTTCCAGTCCTTCCAAGCCTGTCTCTTTTGTCTAATAGCCCTGTCAACCACAGTGTTCCACCACCATGTTACTCTGGGTCGAGCTGGTACTTTGCTCCATCCACAGATCTGATCAGTGGCTGTCAGGAGATTGTCCCTTAGAAATCTCCAGTTGTCTTCCACATTAAGTGAAGCTATATCCCCTTCTATTTCGTCAAAGGCTTCGAGTGGTATGTCTCTAAACATCAAAGGCTTCGAGTATATATATATATGCACATTTTTATTTGTTACAGTCATTGGACTGTGGCCATAATAGGGCACCATTTTGAAGAGTTTAGTTGAACAAATTACCCCAATAATTTTTTTTAAAGTCTGTTACTTATTCTAGCAACCTTGTTTCCTGAACTGGAAACATAAACAAAACAACTCTGGTGACTGAGCAATGGGCGAGGGATGGACAAACATAAACACTAAGATACTCACAGAGATATACACACACACACCTATATATATGTACATAGACAATAGGGTTCCACACAGTTTTCATCAATCAAATTCACTCGCAAAGCATTGGCTGATCCAGGGCTACAAATGGAAGACACTTGTACAAGGTGCTTCATGGTGCATAATTGTGTATACATCTAAATATGGAGTTGATGTATAAACAGCATAAAATATGTAGCTGGCTGGATGTGATGTGCCATATCAATTTGATATGATGTAGCCCACTACTAAATCTAGCATGTAGATCTAATGCTTCAAGGTTCTCATGTCAGAGTAACCAGTGAACATCAAAGAATTAACACCAAGAAGGAAGAAATGTTATTCACATATGTTTATTTGTTGCCCAACAGGTACTTAAAGAGACAGTAGCAATTCTAGTGATAGTAACAAGGCTGATTTGCTGGTTAGTAGTTGGTAGTGTAGAAAAAGGTTGTCTGTCAGTAGAGAGTGCAAGGGTAAGGAATGCGTGATGCTGACTAGAAAGGAAGAAAGGGTAAAGGTGGCATCACCTATGTTGCAGCTAAATGCCTCTCATCACATGTTAAGTGAAGGGTGAAGGGAAGTACTGCTCTTGGTTAAAGCTGATGCAAAAGTGGGTGTTGCTCCTTGGTCTGGCTGATACAAAAGAGCCGGTGTTGTTCCTTGGTCATAATTGACACATCAGAGGAAAAAATAGAAAATTCTCTGTTATATAGACTATGGTCAGTAATGTAGGTTAAATCTTAAACAAAGGACTGACCTTTCCTTGACCAGGTCCTAGTGGGTGGAGTATTTCTTCATCAATCATCTGGTGTGGAGAGGATTTCCCGCTCGTTTTGACTAGCAGCAAGCAGGTAGATTTGGTTTCAAATCCCAGGGAGGGTCAAGCTAGAATCTTACAAATATATCTTTGGTATTTACAAGCTTTATTACAAAAACGTCATTAAACTCCAATAGTTTATTGCAATGCAATATGTATGGAATAAATTTGTTTGTTTATACATATCTGGCCAAAATGATAGTTGAAAGTGACATTTTTTCAATATACACATGTATGTATGCATTGGGTTGTCCGGAAAGTTCATGCTGAATTATAGTAGCTTACCTTTCGACTTATTTTAGATCATGGTTGAGTCCATGAAATAAGATTTGACTACACCTCCATTTAGAGCACAGTTTAAGCTATCTTTTCGTGGAAGAAGGTTTATGTTCCTATAACCTGTGTTAATTCTGTAACCCTTTAAAATGGAAGATAAGAAAGTTCACTTTCGGCATTCGATGCTTTTCTTTTTCTGTAAAGGGAAAAATGCCTCACAAGCAACCAAAGAAATATGCCCAGTTTACAGTGATGTTTCTTTATCCGAAAGAACAGTATGGGAGTGGTTCGCAAGGTACCAGGTGGAGATTGTAGCCTTATTGATAAAGAGCAATCAGGCAGACCATCCACTACAGATGATGACCAAATCAAGTCATTAACTGAGAATAACCCACATTGCACAACCCGAGAATTGGCAGAAAGCCTCAACCTATCAAAATCTGTCGTTCATGAGCACCTGGAAAAGCTTGGGTACACAAATCACTACGATGTTTGGCTACCACATGAGTTGAGTGAGAAGAACCTTTTGGATCGCATTTCCATCTGTGATTCACTTTATAAATGGAATGAAAACGTGCCTTTTTAAAGCAAATTGTGACAGGTGATGAGAAATGGATTATCTACCGAAATGTTCAGAGAAAGCAATCCTGGAGTAAGCGACATGAGCCACCCTTAGATATCCCAAAAGCGGGTCTTCACCCTAAAAAAAAGTTTTGCTTTGTTGTCTGGTGGGATTGGAAAGGAATTCTGTACTATGAGCGTCTCCCAAGTAACCAGACAATTCTGAGAAATACTGCACACAACTGGATGAATTAAAAACGGCAATTCAAGAGAAACATCCAGAATTGGCCAACAGGAAGAGTGTTGTTTTCCAACATGATAATGCAAGACCGCACGTTTCTTTGGAAACCAGACAAAAATTGCTGCAGCTTGGCTGGGATGTGTTACCCCACCTTCCATATTCACCAGATATTGCTCCTTCGGATTTCCACTTATTCAGGTCTTTGCAGAATAGGCTTAATGGTAAAAATTTCAATTCCTTGGATAACATAAAAAGATACCTTGATGAATTCTTGGCCATGAAACCACCTCAATTCTGGGAAGAAGGTATTTTCAAGTTAAAGGAAAGATGGAGACGCATTGTGCAACAAAATGGTTCATATTTGGTTGATTAAAAATGTAATGGCAAGTATTTATTGACCTTTTTCTTTCCTTTAAAAATCGGCACAACTTTCCGGACAACCCAATATATATGTATGTATGCATGTATGTATGTATGTATGCATGTATGTGTGTATGTATGTATGTATGTTTGTATGTATGTATGTATGTATGTATCAGTGATGAAGAGTAGCAAGGGAATTAGGGCATGCAGTCCGCCCCCATTACACTGAGGTTGGCAGGGGGGTAGACTTCTGAGTGCTCCATTGTCTCCCATTTTCTGTGAAAAGTGCTTTGAGATATGGGGAATCTGAAAATGAAAATAGTTTTCCTGCCTACGAGACACCTTTTCAAAGTAGTTAGCAAGACATGAGAAATGTACATACAAACATTTCCAAATTATATACAGGAATCATGTGACTAGTGCGCAAAAAAACTTTTGAGACTGTCCCTTAATATAAGTGAAGTTAAATTTGATTAACTCGTTTCAAAATGTGTTTGTATTATTTTTTTGCTCAAACCCTTTGAAACATTAGCAGTACCTCATCCTCAGTTCTGTATCACTCCTTCATGCAAGATGTTGTGTGCCACACCTACTAATGCTTAACTATTAGGTCATCAAGCATGAAATTTGTAGAGAAGAAAAAAGTTTGCTAATGTTTTATAAATACAAGGAATAGTTATATTCAACAAAGTATTCACCCATATTGTCAATACAGTTTTGCCATTTCAGTGGTAGCTTGTCCAGCCCGGAACTGTAAAAGCCTGCCAATCTAGAGTCAATAAAATCTTGGAAGGCCTGTTTTACAGCATCGTCGGAATTAAATTTTTGTTCTATCAAAAAGTTATCCAAATTCTGGAAGAAGTGGTAGTCAGTTGGGACAAGACCAGGTGAGTATGGTGGATGATGGCGATCTTCCAACTCCAACTCCTGTAGTTTCACCAATGTCATTTTTGCGATGTGTGGTCTGGCATTGTCTTGCAATAAAATATGAGTAGATCTGCTGACTAATCTAGGCTGTTTTTTTTTTGTAAGTCTCTGCATCATTTGGTCCAGTTGGCTGCAGTATACTTTGGCCATGATTGATGAACCAGGTTTAATAAAATCATAATGGATCACACACAGACCATAAAATACATACCATCTTCTTCTTTTAATGAATTTTGCTTTTTCGACTGTGTTTTGGTGGTTCATCTTTGTCCAACCATTGTCTTGAATGTTTACGGTTGTTGTACTGGATCTATTTCTCATCACATGTTACAATTTGATTAAAAAATGATTCATTTTTGTGATGAGAAAGTAGCATAATGCAAGCTTCCAAACGTTGCTGTTTCTGATTTTCATCGAGTTCATGTGGAACCCACTTATCCAACTTTTTCACTTTACCGATTTGAACTAGGTGAGTCAATATTGTTTGCTTTCTGACACCAAACAACGACGATAATTCAGGGGCACTTGGAGATAGATCTGACTTGACGGTGGCTTTCATCTCGTCATTATCCACCTTTGTTTCTGGTCAACCATGTTGCTCATGTTTGAGGTCAAAGTTACCAGAACGAAATTTTGCAATTTGATATTGTCTGCTGTGTAATAACATTAGAATGAAATACTCCATTAATGTTCCGAGCTGTCTGTTATGTTGCATTTCCAAGAAAGAAGTCATATTTCAAAACTGTACAAATTTCTGACTCATCCATCTCTACACAAAAAATAGCAAAAAACAATTTATAAATACTTTATAAAGCACAAAATGAGTTAGAATAAAGAAATAGATGTGTCAACTTTCTAACAAAAAATAAAGATTGTCAAAATGTAATAATGGCGCAAAATGAGCAGCTATTAAAGTTTACCATATACCTTACTACAAATTTCATACTTGATGACCTAATAGTATATTCAAAATAAATTGACAACACTCCTTGAAATTCTATCAGAAGTCATGTAGCTGTCCGAATATTTTCTTTTTTTATAAGTTTATAGAAATGATCTGGACCCCACATTTTATATATAAAAATTATTATCAAATAAAAAAGTTTTCCGCCTCTTAATTACCACTCAAAATCTTTGAAACAGAAATGCTCCCACTTCTAATATCATAGCCATATTGAGACGGCAGACAGGCAGAGTTGTTAGCAAGTTGAACGAGAGGTTTTGCAGTATTTCGCCCACATTTGTGCTCTGAGTTCAAATTGTACCAACTTTGCCTTTCATCTATTTGGGGTCGATAAATTAAGTACCAGTCAAGCACTGGGGTTGATGTAATTGACTAAACCTGTTCCTCCAAAATTTCAGCCTTTGTGGCTGCATTAAAAAGGAATATCATAGCCATATTGAACCATACTTATTTTAAAGAACATTTTATAGGGAAACAAAATCAGAAAATAATTTTTTTAAAATGATATGTATTTTTTTCAGTGGAATCAAACATTGCAAAGCTGATTTAAAAGAAAAAGCATCAGTCAGATCATTCTAATTTTTTAAAATTTCTTAATTATAATTTTCTCTAAGACAAAACAGCAGTCCACAAACTTTGGGGATTTTTCATTGTTCCTTGTCATGTTTTATAGTATCTTATGTATCATTGTAATAAAAATAAAATATACAAGTGAAAGTAAATTTTGATTGGTGTTTTAGTTAAAAAAAAACAATAGGTGCTTTTTTTAAAGAATTTTATTTATTTGTGTCATATTTTATTTTTTAAGTACAGTTGGCCATAAGTGGAAAACATTTATCAGTGCACAGATATAATTGAAGAAAATAGGTAGGATTATCGTCAAATCCTCAATGTTGACGAATTTGGGAAAAAAATGTCAACAAGAACTTTTCTGAAAAGAAAAGAGGCAATGACACTGTGTTATAAAGCACCCAAGAATAGACAAACACTTGTACTCAGAGGTAATGCCAAAGTTGAATGCAAATTAAAACCAATGCTAATTCATCATACAATACACCCAGGAACATTAAAAGACAGTAACAAGCAATCTCTTTCAATAATTTGGGAACCGAATAAAATGGCTTGGGTGACAAAGCAGTTGTTTGAAGAATGTTTCAATATGCCTTTTTGTTCCATGTTTGAAAAATATTGCAAAAGAAAAAAGTTTAGATTTCAAAGTTCTAATTTTAGATAATTCCCTTAGGCATCCCACCTCAATGATTTAGATAGCAATGTGAAGGTTATATTTCTATCACCAAATACGACTCCTTTACTACAGCCAAGGAGTGATTACCAAGAAGTGATTTCTACAATACATTCAAACCATATTATTTGCAAAGAACTTTCATGCAGGTAATTCAAGTTATAATCCAATCACACTTGAAGAATTTTGGGTGAAAATTGAGAAACAAGCAGTTGAAAACTTTCACAAGTCTTGGAAGAAGTAACAGGCAGCTGTATGAGAGCTGTCTGGCAGAATCTTTTACTTGAATGCACTAACGATGTTTTCAGTTTCAATAACCCCAGCAACAAAGTTATTAATGAAATTGCTACAACTGGAAGATACTTCTGCTTTGAGGAATTAAGGAAATAGATTTGGAAAATGTTAGAGAATTAATGGAGTTGTTTCAGATTAAAAAAAAAAACTAAGTAATGACAATCTTTTTGGAATGAAGCATCAAAAGGCATATGAAAGAGAAATGAAAAGCAAACAGAAGAAATGGAAACCACACCCAAAGATATTTCAGTCAAAAAACTTCAAGAATTGTTACAAACAATTGAAAAAGCAAAAGAACTCATTCAAAAGATTGATTTAAATGAAAAGAGATGCATGAACGTTCGTTGAGGGCTAGATAAGCAAATGGTTGCTATTGCAAAATCATGGAGGGAAGTAAAACAGCTACCACTGTTTAATGGAAGGTAGATACTATATTTTTTTTAATATACTCCTCAATTATTTAAAGTAAATACAATGCATTATAGATGTGTTTTATGGAGGAACATGGCCTAGTGGTTAGAGCAAGGAACTTGCAGTCAAAGGATCACGGGTTTGAATCTCAGACCAGGTGATGTGTGTGCTTATGAATGAAATACCTAAGCTCCACGCAGCTCCAGCAGAAGGTAATGGCAAACCTGCTGACTCCTTTGCCACAACTTTCTCTCACACTTTCCTCCTACATCTAGCAGCTCACCAGCATCCTGCCCAGGTGGGGGAATCTATACACAATGAAACTGGCCCTTATGAGACAGGTATGGCTTGAGAAGGAACAAACAACAACATAGATGTGCTTTGATTGAGAAAAAAATGTTTATGATTTTGGTATTTCCGAGAGTTTGCTATAATAATTGCATTGGTTCTTAGGTTTGATTAATGTGGTTTTGGTATATGTGGAGTTTCAGGAGAATTAATCAACCACACTAATCAAGGAATTCCTGTAATAGATATTCGACAAGCTTCTTTCCAGTTTCTGTTGTGTTGTTGCCACAGTTAGATATGAACTCTGTTACTATGGGTTTGCCTTCGGCTTCACATAATTTATTCTTGCGTCTTTTCTCTACAATGAACTAAGTAATTTGCACATGACTGCAATTGGTACGTATGTTTATGTTTATAAATACCATATATTTTCCATCTAATAACTGAAAAAGATAAAAAGTAAAATATATACTCTTCATTATCGAATAATCATATGAAATCATCAGTAAAACAAACTTGCAAATTGACTAAACACAGGTTGACAGCTAGCTAAAGGGCAAGCAGTGAAAAATCTGAAGTCTAACTTAAGAAATTGAGGACTCTTTTCTACCATAGGCTGAATAGACCCAATCAAGTGGTAGATCTGTCCCTGGACTTTCAAAGTCAGCATGGCCCGTATTCTGATTCAAGCTTTGCTATGAAGGATGTCATATGAAAGGCAGAATTCTGGTAGCAGATATTACGCAGAAACTTTACTGATTCCTCTTCTGTGTCTGTCAAAAGGAGTTGTAATGTCTCTGGAGGGTTGTAAATAGGAGGTAGTCTAATTTCATCGTTTGAGCAGCACATTCCATCTCTTTCCTCTGGCCACTTTTTCGCACAACATATCTGGCAAGTAGAGGTCATTTCCCCAAGTTGGATATTTCCATGGCTGGCGTAGTCATAGGAGGAGTCGTAGTTAAAGGCTTTCAACAACCATCGTGAATTGCAAGTCCTAGAAATGCCATGAAACAATGATGGCCGCTTTTCAATTTGAAGTGGTTGGTCACATCATTGCTGTATGGTTTCACTATTTCATGCAGAGCAGTGGCAGTGGCATTCCTGCTTCATCAAACACCATGTCGTCCTTCATCATTTTGAGAGCGAACAGCACCTGTTGCAGTGGAATCCCTGCTTCATCGAATGGCACATAGTCCTTCATCCTCTCAAGTGCTAGCAGTGGCTGTTGCAATAGTGTACCTGCTTCATCAAATGGCATGTCGTCCTTCATCCTCTTGAGCATGAGCAGTGGCAGTTGCAGTAGCATCCATGCTGTGTTGAATGGCATGTTGTCCTTCATTCCCTCGAGCACGAGCAGCAGATATGGCAGCAGCATCCCTGCTTCGTCGAACAGCACACCATCCTTCATCCTCTTGAGCGGGAGCTGTGGATGTTGCAGTGGCATCCCTGCTTCATTGAATGGCAAGTCGTCCGTCATCTCCTCGAGTGCGAACAGCAGCAGTCACTGCAGCATCTTTGTTCTGCCAAGGTTCATGCCGACTGTCATCTTCCTCTGCTCTTCCAGCTGCCATCTGCACAGTATTCAGTGAGAGCATGATCGCACTTGCATTTACATCTTCGGTGACATGCCTTCGGTTAGATCTACTTGCATCAGTGACCAATCAAAGTTCTTTTCTTAAGAGGCATTGTTTTTAGAGAATTAACCAGGGAGAACAATGAAATGTGAACAAATGACGTTTAAGTAAGCAAATCTAAACACGAATATAAATTGCGAAAAAATGTAATATATCTATGTGCTCTGAGAAAGTGAGTATGTTTTGCAAGATTTTGTGTACCAGTCAAATCTCGGGTTTTAAGTTAGGGGCAACCCAGCGTATGGACTACCTGTGATAAAGGAAATTAAATAGTGTGGCTACAGTGGTAGGTATATAAGTGTCAGTATGTTTGTTCAGTTTGAACATCGAGTTATGCACCACACAAACGTATGGCCGTCGGTGATACCACTACAGGTTCTAGCGTGAAACAGCCTGCTCGCACACGTGGAAACCCACTCAGCAAGTCATTTACCGCAACAGAAACAGAAAAAGCAGTATCGAGAAGCCAGAAAAGCCGTCAACAACAAATCTAAACCGTTGCATTTCGTCAAACTTAATTTTCTTGATAAAATCACATGAACGTCTCTACGACACAACTACCAACTCATGGTCTTTTGTTGATCTCAGCACGCAACACCTACATGATGACCATTCTTTGACCTTTTTTGTCAACTCAGCAACTGAACTTTTTGTCCACTCAACAACCGATCTCTCCTTCCTACTGACCTAACTCCATGGCTGCCCTTCTCGTCTACTGTCTGCTCTCTCTTTTTAAAGGCTTTTTTCTCTTTATCCATCTGACAACATGGACTGTTCAATTTTTCTTTTTATTTCTTTTAATAGACTTCGTTTTTTCTTCTTTTTCCTTTCTTTTTTCTTTTAAAAGACAGGGAATGATGTTCGCGTCACACAAACACAAAATCAATATATTTTTTTGCCGTTCGTAACAATAGCAATAAGTAAATATTAACTATTGAAAGGATAGAGGCAAAAATGTCCAAAAAATCACAGCATGATAAACTGGAAACTTATGACCATAAACACATTAAATAAACCTCATTTAAAGTGAAAAATGTTGAAAAAGCATACATTTCAGAAACATGGGGTAGCTTATGAAAGTATACAAGTAAAAAAACCTACCACTTGTCAAAAGCCAAAAATGAAGTATGATCCTATGTTGGACTCGACCGAGATAAATAGAAGTGATTTCGCTTAATGAAAAACACTGAAGGTGTCTGATTGGTTAGATAATACAAATAAGTGTGATGAAATCTGCTGAACACAACTCACTGATGTGTGGTTGGCCAGAGGTCACCATTTCCCACTTAATTAGGGTACAATTAAATGGGGGAGGCAACTGTGTGCAAAAACTAATCAATCATTTGCACAGTTTAGGCATAATTGTGAAATAGCACAATTTACATACAGTAGACATTAAAATTAACACCTGGGTTAAATCACACTTTCTTGGTTAGGAGTATGAAATGATGCTAAAGTTCAAGGAAAAAAATTTAACTCTCCATTCCACAATTGTGGGGCAATTACACATGGGAGACAACCGAGTGCAAAATTAAATTCAACCATCCTAGAGTTAACTAAGTAAATTAAAGTTTAGTCAGTGGGACTTATGAATTCACTACTCCATTTGTAAGACATGAGTAAAAGATGCGTCGACTTTTGTTTAAATTGACTGTTATTTCCAGAAGTTAAAATGCTTTGCTGCAATCATATATGAACTCTAAAAGTAGTCCAAAGGGGCTCACTGCCTTCCCTAGGGGGGCAGAATTGAAGTGATAACGAATTTGCAATACTTTATCTTATGATTGGCAAGAACCATGAAAAACTCCTGAGGTTCTGATGCTGTTTTATTGTGGCACTTTGAACTTTTATGGGTTAATGATTTAGGTTCATTGTTCCCAAGGGGATCATCTTGCTGAATTGAAATGGAAGTAAATGTGCCTCACTGTATCTTCATCTGTAGTGAATGAATAAAACTGAGTCGAAATTCATTTTATGGGACTACCAATTATCGAAGCTATGACCCTTTGTTGTATTACAAGAGCCAAATTCAGTAAATGACTTGCCAGGACTTATGCCCCCTGGGGTCCCCTTGCTTGTTCCACGTATAGACAGCATCTTCAACACCATCTTTAGGCAATGGGTAATCAATGTGTCCCCTAATGCTAAAATTGAGCATAAACTTCAAAAGTTATTAGGTACTAATACAGTGTTAATGTGAACTTCAGTCGGTAAGTCAAAGGGGCTTACTACCCCTCCAGGGTCCCCTTGATAAGTTCAAATAAAGGTTCGTATGTTCACCTTCCTCTGTGAGCCATTGGTAATCAATATGTCTTGTTTTGTGAAAACCAAACGCCAACTCAACCAGTTTTGTTGCATTGATAATATCAACTTCAACATTCATCAAAATCGGTTTACTACTCACCAAGGGGTCCTCTACCTGGATTTCTGTGCAAGTGCATGCTTGCAACTTTATTTGTAGGCCATAATCAAACAAAAGATTAATTTTGGTGAAGATGGGAGGCAAACTGCAGGAATTATGGGGCCTTTATGCTGTAGTACTGCTGACTCCAAGAGAGGCTTAAGGAGGTTATCTGCATCTGGGGCTGGGGTACAATCGAGGTACAGAAAAATAAAATAGCCTATGATGCATAATAGAACTTCAGAAACCTATGTATGAAATTTGGTGCAAATTAGCTGTAAGATGTAGAAATGCATGCAGTTACACAGACAGACAAAGAGAGAGAGAGCAAGATAGATATGTGTGTGTATGTATGGATGTGTCTATATGTGCATATATATATGTATCAGAAGATCATGTTTTTGATTCCTGAACCAGGCGGTGTGTTGTATCTTGTGCAAAACACTTCATTTCATGTTGCACCTGTCCACTTAGCTGTAAATATATAACCCTGTGATTGGTTGCCAATCCATTCAAGGGGTATCTTGTGATCTTGGTCACTTATTCACCATGGAAACTGAGTAACTACTACTTGAGACCTACTACTTGGCAGAAATATTCAGGGGCTTGGTTTCTACTATACACACCCAAGTAAACATATTAAATATATATATATATATATATATATATATATCATCATCATCATCAACATCATATAACATTCATTTTCCATACTGGCATAGGCAGGATGGTTTCACAGGAATTCACAATTCAGAAAACTGCATCAAGATCTGATGTCTGTTTAGGCATGCTTTCTGCAGATTGATGCCCTTCCTAATGACAACCACTTTACAGAGTAATCTGAGTGCTTTTGATGTAGTACCAGCAGCAGTGAGGCCACCAAATAACTTGCAGGACAAGCCCCTCAATTGGAGTAATATTGAAGGACAGAGAAAGAAGGTGTCTTGCATTAGAAGAGAAACATTGCCACTTCAAATGGAGAGAGAGAGAGGAAAGACAGATGGTGAAGATGTGACAAGGAGGGGTAGAGGCCACACACCCAAGGTATAGGTTAGGGTATATAGGGAAGTGGACTGGGGATTGGAGAGGGTGAAAGAGTGGATGTGTTCACAAGATTTCATAAAGAGAGTGAGAGCTAGAGGTGCGGGATGTAATGAGTGGGCACTGGTAAATGGGAGTTTAGAACATTTACCCTCTGAGGACAACAGATGATGATTTAAACTTCTTAATATATTGGGGAGGGGGTAATTAACCAGGAGTTGTAATTGTCCTAGGGGGTAGTTTTCGTCGGGAGGAATTGTTCTATGGGGGATAGTTGTCCTAGGAGGGTAATTGTCTTGATACAGGTAGGAGAAAATGTTGTGATACAGGGATTTAACAGGACCATATAGAGTATAGGTAGATACATGAGGGAGAATGGAAGGGAGGGAAAAACCTGCAGTGGTAAGCATAAGTGGGTTGTCGGGGAGGGAAGGGGTGCTGACATGGATATTTCTTAGCTGGGTTTTCTCAAGCACAGTCAATTGTCAATTAAATCTGTCCTGTGTGATCTCTGTGAGGCTCAACATCTGATAATCATTTTTCATCACTTCATCTCACATCTTCCTGAGTCTTTCTCTTCCACAGGTTCCCTCCACTTTTAGAGACTGGCACTTCTTTATACAGCTGTCCTCATTCATACACATCACATAACCATACTGGTGCAATCTTCTGTCTTATGCACTACAACTGATGCTGCTTGTACCCAATTTTACACTTTGTCATACCACAAAATTCCATTCATTGGTCTGGATCATCTTCACTGAGAATATGAACTCTTCTTGGAATGTAACTTTTCCAGTTACAGTGTTGCAAATGTGATGAATGCTTGATTTTGAAATTCCTGTCTTACAACTCCCATGCCACACTGATTTTTTTTTAAACTCTAGCAATATCCTTCCTTTGGTGATAGTGATTTGGGCTCATCAATGATCACAGTCATGTAAACATTCTGAATAATTCCACAGCTTCAAACTCATCCCTAATTTGAATGATTGTGAGTTGTGCAGGTAGATCTGTTTGAATCTCCCTCCTTCATATTCGAACTTACAATGGCACTTTAGGAAAGATTTCCTTTGTTCAAAGTTTATTCTGGCTCTGTTCATTATTTCTGATGGGTTAAATCTGAAAAATAAATGAAAATTAAATTATTATCACCTGTTAAAATGTGTATACATTCTTTTAGACGACCTGAGTATCTGTGTGTATATATGTTCATGTGTGTGTACATGCACAAGCAAGTATGTTTGTGTATATAGAGGGTTGCACAAAATACTGGTAGCATTGCATTCTATTTAGCTATCTCTCTTACTGACAATTATACAAATTCACAGCTATCCCAGTCTGTATATATGTATTGGGTCATCCCATATATAATGCAGTTTTTTCAATTACATGTACTAAAAGTTGGAGGGAGACAGAATAAACTACCAGTATCAACTTGCTATAAAAGCAGATAGTAAATTTACTTTGTATTTATTCTTAGTGCAAGTTTTGAAGAGTGCAGTTAGATTTTAATAGTTATTTTTTCAAAGCTACAATGGAAGTAACAAAGAACATATTTGACATATTTTGGTTTATGAGTTCAATGGAAAGTGCGAGGAATATAAATGGACAATAATCCTAAGTCAGTCTCAATGGTGGTTCCAGAAATTCCAAGCCAGAAATTACAGCCTAGAAGATGAGCCTCGTCCTAGAAGATCTGTAGACAATACGCCCTGCAAATCCTGGTGGAACAAAATCCCATCATAACTGTTGAGGGACTAGTACAGAAGTTTGGATTTGGTCATTCGACCATTCATTGACACCTGCATACTATCAGAAAATTCAGCAAATTAGGGTAGTAGGTCCTTCACAAACTTTTGGAGTTTAATCGCATGCAGAGAGTGAATGTCTGCTCTTCTTTGCTGTCACTTCTCACAAATGGACCTTTTTTGGACTGAATAGTGACTGGTGTTGAGAAATGGATTCTCTATAAAATGTTCAGTGCCAAAGAAAGTGGGTAGGGAAAGGAGAAACACTGGCACCCTAGGTTATAGGTCTTCACACTTGTAAGGTGTTGTTATCTGTTTGGTGGGATATGAAAGGTTTTGTCCATTTTGAACTTTTAAACCCAAATCAAACAATAACAAATGAGATCTACTGCAAGCAGCTTGAGCAGCTTAAGTCAGCACTAGAAGAAAAACAATGCCCCACCCACCATATTCGCCGAACTTTACCCCGTTTGATTATCATTTATTCCACAGTCTTCAAAATCATTTGGATCGAAAAAATATGAACTTTGTAGATGAGGTCAGAACAGTACTGGAGGAGTATTTCTTATCATGGACAAGTGACTTTTGGAAGAGGGGTCTTGCAAGTCATCAAGATAGATGGAAGAGCATTGAAGAAAATGAAGGAGAGTATATTTTAGATTAAAAAAGAAATTGTTTATCTTAATTTTGAAAAATAAACGACGTATAAAAAACTGCATTATTTATGGGATGACCCAATACATGTGTCAATATATATTATTTATACTTTGCACATTATGATATAAACCCCCTGTTTTTGCTGTTATCTATATCTAACGATATTGAAACATGTGACTTCATTTTGAAAGCAGATAAATTTTTGAAGTGCAGATGGCTGGAGCTTAAGTCACTAAAACTATTGAATTGCTTAATATTTTGAGAGGTACAGTTTAAAATTAGGTTGGTTTTTCAAAATCAAAGTAAAACCAGCTCTGACAAGCATAATTCTGGATAGAATAGTGAAACATATTGTGCTTAAAAACCATCAAAGAACAGCAACAAAAGTCACAGTAGAGCTGAACTACTACTTTGCCAACCTTGTGTAAACCATAACCATTTGTCCTGACCTCGATAAAGCTGGATGTCATGAAATGGTTGCAATTGTTAAACCACTCCTGTCCCCAACAACACTGATTAGCAGAAAAAATGGTGTTTAGATTATCAGATCAATGATATAATCTTCTCTGATGAATTACCTGGAGACAGTCTATAGAAGAGTTAACCCCTGACTGTATGGCTCCTACTGGGAAGCATGAAGTCTGTGATGATTAGAGCAGTCATATCACAGAATTATTTTGGCTCTTAAGTTGTTTTACATGGCAGAGCTAATACAATTGATTATCTGAGTATTTTGGCTGATTATGTCCATCCTATGGTACAAAAGTTGTTCCTTGATGGTTGTACCATCTTCTAGGATGATAATGCACCAATTCTCATGGTGAATGTTATTCAAAACTGATACGAAGAGCACAGGAGTGAAGTAGACCATTGGGATTGGCCCACAGAATCACTTGATCTCAATTTAATTTAACATTTGTGGAGCATTTTGGAAGTGCATGTGAGAAGTTGCTTCTCTTTGTCACCATTACTGAAAGAGCTAAATAGGTTTTACTTGAAGAATGGCTCAAAATCTGTTCAGAAACTGTATTAATCAATACCCCAGCATATTAAAGTTGTGATTGAAGCCAAAGGTGATAAGCTCTGTATCAAATCATTAACTTCTATTTAACAAGGTGTTGCCATTATTTTGTCCAACCCTGTGTGTGTGTGTGTGCGTGTGTGCATGCGTGCGTGCATCATAGGTAAATCATAAATCTGTAAAAGAAGCACACTTTAAGTTATAGAACAGTATAGTATAAAGATAGATGAGGCTGGTCCATGGGATTACCCTGGGTTTCACATCAATAAAGCACTTACGTTTACAGCGTATCTATCTCTTTACTACCCACAAGGGGCTAAACACAGAGGGGACAAACAAGGACAGACAAACGGGTTAAGTCGATGAGATCGATTCCAGTGCGTAACTGGTACTTAATTTATCGACCCTGAAAGGATGAAAGGCAAAGTCGACCTCGGCGGAATTTGAAATCAGAACGTAACGGCAGACGAAATATGGCTACGCATTTCGCCCGGTGTGCTAACGTTTCTGCCAGCTCGCTGCCTTTACAGCATATCATCAGACCTCAAAACCCATTGGTACATGGCCTCTCTAGAAAATGGAGAAGGAAAAGACTTTGTTACTCTGTCAACAACAGGGGAATGTCTCCCTTTGGCTTTTATTCATAATTGACTCTGTTATCATATGGGTCCCAGGATGCCAGCAAGAATTTCCTGAAGTGCAAACAGGGTCCAAACCCTTCCATTCAGGAGTTAAGGATGTTCCCTGGGTCAATGGAGTCCTTTAATATACCCACCCATTTGGCTATGCAGTTTACAACACTTGGTTGCATTTATTTAGGGGCCTGGCTTCTCTAGGATTCTCAATGATATTACATGCAGAATTACTTCATCTTTCAGCCACCATGGCTGGCTGATGACATAGTGTGTCTCCTTTCCAGTATCCTGAAAGAGGATCCGTGGTTGGAGAGGCAATGCTTGAACAAGTTACTGGAGCATCTGATGCATCTCTGTGTATAGCTGTTGACGATGTTGTATCTGCTGGTGTTGACGCTGTTGCTACTGCTGTTGTTATTGGTGCTGTTGGTGTTATTGGCACCATTAAATGTATTGATGGTGTTGGTGCTGTTACTGCTGGTGTAGGGGACCTCAGTGATGATGGTGCTGTTGATGGCGTTATAGTTGTCATCGATGGTATTGTTGGAGTTGATGTCGATGCTATCATGGTGAGTGGTGCTGTCACCGTTATTATAGTTATCATTTGTGATGGATCTGCTGCTATTTCTGTAAGGGATACTGTTATTGCTATTGTTGATGTTGTTATCACTGGCGGCAGTAGTGCTGCTGCTAATCCTGTTTGTGTTTCTACTGCTGCTGTTATTGATACTGACATTCCTGCTACTGTAGTAGTCGTCATAGAAGCTGCTGCTACTAGGGTTGCCTAGTACATCATCTTCATAGATAGGTCCCTTGGTTTCACAATGGCTTCCCACTTGGCATCTGTTGTAGTCCCTGCATGAGCATCTCACATCCATCATGGCCTAGATGTGCTAATTAAAATGCTCTTAATATTGGTAGGGCAGCTAAAAGAGACCCTAAGGTTGTGCCTGTTGAAAATGCATCTGCATCTATGTGAATGTGTGAAGTGTTTATCTACTAGCCTATGGAAAATCCTACCTTCAGATGTAGGGAGAAGGAGTGGGGGAAAAAAACCAATGATATTTCCATGGTACTTCCTTCTGCGGGTATTAGAGCCCAGCATGTAGGAGATGTGGTCCCGAAATCCACCAGCAGCTTGTGACTTGTTATAGTAGGAGCCTGCTGCATCAAAAATTTCTTGGCTAGAGGGAAGGTTCATGATTCTCTCACTAATACCCTTTACTAGGTTTTTGAACACAATTGATTGGTGATGGGAGACTGTTGATGTATTCAGCCAGTCACATGGTTTGCAGTTGGAGCCCAAGTCGAGCATGATGTCCAAGAAGTCTACTATGGTGAGATTGGTCTTGATAGTAATTTTCAGTCCCATGGAGCCAGGGGTGCTAATTAGATCTTTCCTAAGCCTGTTTAGGGTGTGGTTATGGGCTCCTCTAATGATGCCCAGCACGTCATCTTAATAGAGACCAAAAAAGACAGAGGGAAACTTCTTCAGAGTGTCGCATACATCAGCACTGTCATAAGCTCCCATTGCAATGTCAAAGGAGCCTACAGGGTCAGATTGCTTGACCCGGGTCAAGCTTTTATTGAGCAGTACTGTTTTCCTAGCATAATGACATCTGTGTCCCTGTCACTAATATCAGTGAAGCCCCTAGCAAAGGAAAGTGCTTTGACCTGTAACACTTTTGATATAAACAGGTAAAATTCAACTATGTCAAATTAGATGAACCTTGCTTTGCCTCCCCCTTGTTGGTATTAAACCATGCAATCACCTCATTGGTGTTATGCCATAGGGAGAGGTTGGTGGCTCTCCTTATACTGTTGTTAATGTTTTTCAGTATGTAATTGCTTGCTAGACTGATCTCGGATTTTGCTGGGTTAATCAGATGGCATTTAGGGATTCAGGCTGAGCTTGGTTTATGGTTTGATGGTAGTAAAGGCATTCTTTCTTGCTAAAATCTCTACTCCATCTGCTATATCTAAGTCGCTGGCTAATTGTTTGGCTTCACTGTTGATGTTGTTGTATGTGTGTGGGGAAGCATGTATGTTGTATGTGTGTGGGTAATCTATGGGGTTACCATGGATTTCACAGCCATAAAGTGCTTAGATTTACAATGTTATTTGTAATCTTGTTGACTAATGAAGTCTTTTCCTCCTCCATTTTCTAGAAGGGCCACTTGCTACAGAGGACATGTGTCATACAATCTCTGATTTTGTAACTAGGAAGCTTCTAGTTACAAAATCAGTGATTGTATTACACTGTATTTTCTTTTTATCACATAGAAGTTAAACTACTGCCATACTTAGCACATGAGTGCCCACCACCAAAGAGATCCAATAAGATCCAAATCATGTGGTCTGGTGGTCTTGAAGCTAGGATGGCAAAAGTTATTTCCCACTTGCAATAAATAGCGAGTGCAGAAAGTGTATCAATAAACGTCTTCCTGGGGTTAAAGCAGTAATATTATCATCTCTTAGAGAACACACATGTTAAAGTGGCTATAAACATTATACAGGGGAACTTCACTGTATGAGTGTCCCATTGTATGAGTAATTCTGTAAAAGCCAAGGTTCATGTGAATTTTTGTCTTGAAGTACAAGCAAAAATCCACAGTACAAGCATGTTTCATACAATAACACTGCTCAGGCACATTTTCATATATTTTGAAAAGCAGGAAAAAGCAGACTTTTCTGGATATTTTTCTAATGAAATGAACTGCAAGTGTAAAAAAAATGAAGAAAGTGTGTCCAAAAAGCCTAAATTATGCAAAGTGAGACAGAAAACGCCAGTAATTCTTCTTTCTGAAGTCTTAATGGAAGGAGAATCTCCTTCCAGACAGTAAACCTCCTTCCTCTCACTCTACTATCTTCCTCACGCACAAATTGTTCTATCCTTAAGGCAATTCTGTTAATAAAACCAGTTTACATATTTCTTTTGCATTCTCTATTTTTATAATAGTCATTTTACTTCTAATTACACCATATCTGTTTTAAAACCCATAAAAAAATTATTTTTGGGTGGTTTTAGGTGGCTGGAACAAATTAATTATATTTTAGTTAATTTCAATGAAGAAAATTGATTTGTAATATGAGTAAATCGTAAAACAAGCTCAGTCATGGAAAAATTAACCCTTTCAATACCAACTTGGCTGAAACTGCCTCTGGCTCTGTAGTATGAATCTCTTTTCAAAATTTCTAGATTAAAATCTTTCATCAAACCTTAGTCATAATTTATGTTCCTAACACTAGCTTAATGATAACTAAGTTATTTTACTAAATTCCTTGTTAAGTTTAAAATTAATTAAAAGAAACACAGATCATCTCAAATAAATACAGTAACAAAAGGGTTAAACTCATACTGCGAGTTATCACTGTATGCATATGTGTGTGTGTGTGGAAAGAGAGAGAGAGAGAGATTGACAGACAGACAGAGAACAATGCCAATTGAAAATGTACCATTTTACCACAAATCTAAACATTTTCATATATTATAGAGAGTAAAAACAAACATTTGTATTCAATTTTGATAATGAGTTTTTCTGTTATTCGATTTATATTGAATTATATTATAAGTGGTTGAATATTCTACAGATACATGTATTCTTAGCATAATCTTTAAGCAGAATCAGCACACTGCAGAGTGACAAAGCTGACTTTTTGAATTACTAGTCCAGCCTTTCTGATGACCTTCCACACAGCTTCTGTCTATCCAGTTTCACTCTCAAAAATTTGGTGAACTTGAAACTATAGTAAAAGATGCTAGCCCAAGACTTCACACAGTAGCATTGAATCATGGAAGATAGATATATGAGACAGAATTCCATATATGATGTACAGGATGTAGATTATCTGGAAGCCTATCCTTTATTTTTAGTCATTATGACAACCGTTAACATTTTTCTACAACGTTTAAATAAGTATCAAATAATAGAAAATTGTTTGAGATTATAAGTAGAGTGATGTGTGTTGTTGGAATTTCCTCACAATGACCTTGACTTAAGTAGATCAATTGAAACCATTATAAATTAACCCATGCTAGCATGGAAAGCGGACATTAAACAATGATGATGATGATGATGATGGTTATGAGTCACAACTTCAACAATAATGAATTTGAACTTATATACAAAAAATAACTTGCTAGTTCTTGGATAAACCTCATATTTTACTACTAAGAATATCCACAATGTCCTAAATCAGACATGCACATGAGCTGTTTAAATTGTTTATTTATTTATATTTATATATTTAGTGTACAAATCAATTTACTTTTCAATTACTGACCTTTCAATGTTGGAGTGATTGATATATTTGTTTGTTGTCTTGGTTTGGTAACCTTATTCAACCCTAACCTCTCAGCTGCAATGTCCCTATAGTATACTGTCAACATTAATATTAGGAAGGATATCTAACTTTGAAAATGGCTACTCCAACAATTCTTCCAAATTGGCTCATCTAAAACCAAATAAACTTGAAGGCACATCAGACAGAAAATTTAAAGAAAAGTAAAAAAGAAAAACAAAAACAAAAGAAAATCAACTTTTAAAGTATAAATCTTCATTAAATGTTAAGCTTTGTTTATAATATAACTAGTCAGTACATACGGATCTGGATGTGTCTGACGCCTTGTAATATCAGGATGTTTCAATATAAGTATGTGAAATAGGATAAGTAAATTAAGTCACAATCTAATGTATTGTATTCTCATTGCCAGCTGCTTTCCAGTGCACATATCCTGAAATAAAGCACCACTTTACCAAAGAGATAAGGTTTTAATTTTAATGGAAAGAAGTATTCAAACAAAACTATTATTTAATGTACATATACACACTTCGAAATTTTGTATTCGTTATTTGTTATATGAACAAATGTATTCCAGGAGAAAAATATTTTTAAAAATAAGAATGATCTATTAGGTGCAGGCATGGCTGTGTGGTAAGAAATTTGCTTCCCAACCACATGGTTCTGGGTTCAGTCACGCTGCATCGCACTTGGTCAGGTGCTTTCTACTACAGCCTTGGTCCGACAAAAGCCTTGTGAGTGGATTTCATAGATGGAAACAAACGCATTTGTATGTGCCTTTGCTTTGTGTGTGTATGTGTGTTCGTCTTCACCACTGATTGACAACTGGTGTTGCTTTGTTTACATTACCATAACTTAGCAATTCAGCAAAAGTAACTGATAGAATAAGTACCAGGCTTTAAAAGAAAAATTTAAGTACTGGGGTCAATTTCTTCAAATAAATCCTTCAAAGTAGTACCTCAGTAAGACCCCAGCCCAATGACTGAAACAAGCAAAAGCTAAATGATAAGAGGTATTTACATAATACTAATGATGATTACTAACATAAGCACAATATCAATTTAATTAGCATGCCTAATTATCGAAGGAAAAGTATAGAGGAGATAGAAATCTGATCAGTTATAAAGAATAGGTTAGAACATAAGGTGATCAACCAGAAAATATTCTGCCCTCTGATTATAGTGCGGCACATGTAGGTGTTAAGCTATGTATGTAGGAATTGTATGTATGTATGTATGTATGTATGTATGTATGTATGTATGTATGTATGTATGTATGTATGTATGTGTATGTATGTATGTATGTGTATGTATGTATGTATGTATGTATGTATGTATGTATATACATATGTGTGTGTATGTATGTATGTATGCATATGTATGTATATATGTATGTTTGTGTGCGTATGTATGTATGTGTATCTCAAGGATGAATAATGGGAGGTCTCTGGGTATGGATGGCATACATGCGAAGTTGCTGCAGCATGGTGGTGAGAAACTTCTGCAACAGCTTCACTCATTGTTGGTAGGATATGGGCTAGTGAATCTGTACTCGAGGACTGGAGAGATACAGTAATAGTGGTCTTATATTAGGGAAAGGGCAACAGGAATGATTGTGGTAACTATAGGGGAATATCGTTACTTTCTGTCATAGGAAAGGTTTTATGCAGGGTACTTCTAGATCATCTGCTGAAACATGTTGCAGATTCTGTTTTTCTGGAAAGTCAATCATGCTTTCATGTGGCACACGGCACTGCTGCTGTGATCTTCTCAGCTAGGTAGCTTCAGGAGAAGTGTGTGGAACAGAGTCTGGATTTATATCAGGTTTTTGTCGATCTGACAAAAGCCATTGATACCATTAATAGAAATGCACTGTGGAAAGTCCTCCAAAAACTTGGTTGTCCTGAAAAGTTCCTTGCTTTGGTTAGGTCTTTTCATGAAGGCATGAAGGGTAGGGTTAATGTTCGAGATAAAATATCAGAACCCATCTCAATACAAAATGGAGTGAAACAGGGGGATATTCTGGCACTGACCCTATTTGCCATATATTTTGTGATGGTTTTCTGTATTGCATTCAGAAATTGCAGATATGGTGTTTACATCCATTATCATACCTTTGGCAGCATATTTAGTATCAGGGGCTTTGCTACAAAAACAAAGGTATTTACCTTTATCATTAGAGACCTTTTGTATGCAAATGATTGTGATTTAGTAGCACACACAGAGATTGGTATGCAACACATTTTGAATGCATTCTCTGATGTTTGCACTGCCTTAGGATTGACAATCAGTCTCAAGAAAACTGTTGAAATGTACTAACCCGCCCCTGGTAAGCAGTATAGTGAACCAAATATCTATGTGTATGGTAAACGACTTGTAGTTGATCAGTTTGTCTACCTGGCAAGTACTGTTAATAGATATAGCAATTTGGATAATGAAATTCCATACAGAATTAGGAAAGCAAGTGACGCTTTCAAAAGGCTAAAAAGGCACCTCTGGAATCAGTGAGACATATGCAGGAAGACAAAGATAAAGGTGTACAATACGTATGTGCTCTCTTCTATTTTTTATGCCTGTAAGACCTGTGTCACATATCGATACCACCTTAATCAACTGGAATGTTTCCATCAGATATATCTCAGATGGATCTATGGCATTAAGTAGGAGGACTGCATCAGTGATCTTGAGATATTGGAAAGCTTGCAGTGTGTAAGAATAGCAGCTCTTGTGTTGAAGCAAAGTCTCAGATGGAATGGTCATCTGGTCAGGATGAAAGATTCAAGGATGCCAAAACGACTCTTTTATGGAGAGTTAGCTAAAGGAGAACAACCTCCACATAAATGAAAATAAAAGGGTATAAAGACTTGCTGAAGGCTTCCTTGAGAGATGCTTGCATCTCTCCTGACACATGGGAGGGCATAGCTATTAACCATAGTAGGTGGAGAAGGGTTGTGCATGAGGGGACAGCTACTTTTGAGAAATCTTGAGTTGGGCATTAGAAAGCGAGGAGGGATGTCAGGAAGAGCATTGCAGTGGCACTGCCAGACAGTAAAGGTCTTCTTATGATGTTGAAATGCACTGTCTGTGAAAGACTCTGCCTCAGTAACGCTGAAGTCAAGAGTCATCTTCGTAGTCATAAAGCAAGACCAATAATTGACTACCAGGCCACTGGTGGTGGTGCTACACACCATACTAATCATATGTGGAAGGGAGTGTGATTCGGTGGAAGGACTTAAAAGACACGCAAAGGTACATGAAGCCCAATTATAACTATAGCCAGCTATTGCCAATAAAGGTTTTAGCTACCAATTCTGTACAAGACATTGTAGATCTTTAGTTGGGCTGAAAAGTCACATTTGATCACAGCACCATTAACAACTAAGCCTCGTGCAATGGCCATACTTGATTATGAGGAGGCAGCCATCATGTGTGTATGTATGTATGTCTTTATGTATGTATGCATACCTATATGTATAATATCTTTACCTGTATGTATATAAGCATGTACGTATATGTATGTGCACGTATTACTTGGTAAACTTCTTGATTGTTTTACATATTTTGAGAGGGCTTTTGATTACTTGTAATCTCTTGATTAGGTGTGTTCTTTCTGACTTTATGTGCTTCCAAAACCCTTGATAGAAGTATAGAACCATATTCTGGATTGATTAAAAGCAGATTTCTCATCCATTCAATTCAGATGTGTTTTTTTTACTCATCTTTAATATTATGTTAACAGCAATAGCAAATGTGACTGGAGTCTGGTGCAGTCCTTCAGATTACTAACCCTGGTCAAAACATCCAACTCATGCCAGCACAGACAACAGATGTTTAAATGATGATGATAATGATGATGAACTACTGAGTGACTGATTACAAGTGTGTAGATCATTAAATCTGGTCTGTTAAGTTTACATTTTGCTAGTCTATAAGAACATTCCATCAGTACTCTTCCATATTTTGTTGGATTATATTCTCCATATCTCAGTAGCTTCTTGTATTAGTATCCTCAGGATTATTATTTCTATGGAAGTTTTTTCTAATGATTTGGGTGGTCTATATCCCTTTTGTGAATTTTATTCCTCAAGCAGTTGTTATTTCTGGTTCTAGCATTGCAAAAGCATATCCTTTAAAGTAAGAGTTAATATCTTGTTGTTAATAACTCTGGTTATCAGTGCTGGTGTTACTTTGAAGATTTCTTTGAACATAGCTGCGTATGGCTTTTTTTGTGGTGTGTATACAGCTTCTCTTCACATGATTTGTTGAAGTAGAGTTTTTCAACTTCTCTGGGTGTGTATCCCTGATCATAAGTCAGGGAATACTTTCTAAAAAGCTCCTTTCAAACTCTTATGATGTTATCTGCCTCGTATATGTAGCCACGGTTCATAACTAAATTTCAACATCTGGTGGTTAGTAGAAGCTGTTGAAGGTATATGATGTGATATTCAAATGCTGCTTAAATTGATTCTAAGCATCTGCAGCTTTAATTTTATTTTAAGTAAAAGCAGTCTATGTCAGTTTTTCTATAAATTAGCAATTTGGTGACTTTAACATCAATAATTGATATCTTATCTAGCATCTAGTTAAGAAGTCCAAATGTTGATATGAGTATCAGTATGGTTAACATATTAAGGGTAATGGCTACCCTGTTGTACAACAGGACAGACAAAATACAATTCCTCCAGATTTCATGCTTTGCCTCCCAATACTGAACAGGGCAGAGCATTTCAGCCATCATCTAAGGGGCACTGGAAGACATTGAAAACCCTCTGGACTGGGTATGCATGGGTGAAAAAGTTACCCTCCGAGTTCAAGCGGAGGATAAAAAGGTTATTTGCTTCGAATGTGGAAAAAAAGGTCACATTCGAAGCAATTGTGAAATAAAAAAGAAGAGTTGGAAAAGAAGAAAAAAAGATAAAAAACTGTTACAGACACCAGTCCCCACAACTATTCAAAACATCCCCAAACCCACACATACACTAGCCCACACAAAAACAAATGCTCCCACTCTCCCTGTTGTGGTGCCACTTTCAAACAAAGTAATGAAAAGACCCAACCCCAGCATACACAAACCTCCACATTAATAAAAATCCCCACCAACCTGATTTCTGAGGCACCTTGTGTTTCAAACACAACATCCCCAGACGACACCATGGAGATGTCCAAAGGGGAATTCACAACAATTCGCAAACATTTACATGCACCTTCCCCACCCACATCCCCATGGGAAAAAAGAAAAGACCCCACTCCATCGCCCCAGAAAAAAACACACAAAAGAATGAAGAAACAATTTTAATTGAATATGACTCTAAAGACAATTATTTGGAAGGACAAATTCCACAACACATTACGGTGAAACTTTTGAATCTAAATGACACACATATGAATCATGCCTGGATGGGGGAAAACCTATTCAGGCAGATGAAGGATAGGCATCTGAGAGGCATCAGGAGGGTCAAAGACCCGCCTGAATGTCTAGAGAAGGACAGAAAAGAGGAGGCTGACTCACGTTTGGTGAGATCGGCCCCAGCATCTCAGATCACATGATATACATGTGATGGTTGCTACAAAGACTAAGCTGGACAGTTTGCAAACCTTCTTGCCCCTCCTGAATGGCTATGAAAAAATTATGTCTCCTAGCCAGACTGGAAGTCTAGGGGATGTAGTAGTACTTGACTGAAAAGGCTTGACTCTGCAGACAAGTACAGTCTATGTGGATTCTGAAGGTGGGCTGGTCGTCCTTGATATGAGGTACAGTGGTAGATCCTTCAGGTTGATCGGAATCTATGCACCCTGTGCTAGAGGATTGCAAACTGATTTTTATTGATGCCTAGAGATCTTTCTCGTAACATCAAAGACATTAATGGTGTTAGGTGACAATAATGCTCTCGTTGATGCACACATTGACAGTGTTGGCTCAATTGATAGGAAAATGAACTCACGTCTCATAGATTTGCTTAAGTGATTTCAGCTAGCAGATTGTTACAGAGTGAACCAGGATGAATGGCGACGGAAAGATCAAGTCTTACTTAGATAGGATAGTGACAAGAGCTAGAGATAAGGCTAGCTTTAGTTGTCCACATCTTGTTCAAGTATCCTACATGGTTAAGTGTAGGCTGAACATAGATAGTGCAGTTAAGAGAGGATCCGGTTACTGGAAGCTGAACAAGTCTATTTTGACTTGTGAGGTATGCCGTAGTCAGATTAAGGAATTAGTATAGAGAGCGTTAACTGGCTCTGTGGTTAATAACCAGAGGTGGTTTGCCCTCAAAAGAGACATTCGTTTCAAGTCTGTTAAGTTTAGCCATCTGCTAAGACTAGACAAGGCTAGAATAGAAGGGAAACTAGTTAAGGACTTAGAGGAGGCATTGAGGTTGGGCTCTGCATCCCACATTTTGGCAGCAAGAACGGCCTTAGACTGTCACCTCAAAGCCAAACATGAGGGATGTAGAGTCTGGGCTAAAGTGCAAGCATTGGTCTGTGAGGGAATTAATGTTGCCAGATGGGCCCGTACAGTAGAAACCCAGTGTGGCAATGATGCCACAATTAGGTCTCAGACTGATGATAGTGGGAGTCCAGTTGAAGGACAGGACGAGATGTGTGAGGCACTTTACGAACACTTTGCTGAGTTGTTCGGGATGAGTGGGAGGCTGGATCATGGTGAGGCCCTTAGGGACTTCCTATATGGTGGCCTGTGTCTCTCGGTGTGAGAGGTTGAGTGCTGTGAAGGGTCAATCACAACCGAGGAGGTGATTGAGGTGCTGCAAGGTGATCCCGGGCAGGTTGATCCATGACAATCTCCATCGTCTATATTACACCTTAGAGAGGGTAGAGAATCTTTCTGGCACAGGAGGGGCACTGGTACATTTAGATCAGTCTAAAGCATTTGATAGGGTTGACCATCAGTACTTGGCAGTAGTCGTTGGAAAGGCTGGCCTAGGCCCAACCTGCCATGGTTGGATTGCTGCTTTGTACAGCGACATTGAGTCTGCAGTCAAAGTAAATGGATTCTTCTCGAAACCATTCAGGATCGAATTCTCAGTGCGTCAGGGGTATCCCCTGTCTCCGCTTTTGTATGTACTGGCTCTTGAGTCATTGCTGCAGAAGTTGGAAGCACTAGGAAGCACACCAAATGATCTGTGGTGTGGAGGTGGAGCTACAGTGTATGTGGATTACATCTCCATCACCGTGGTGGATGAGAGCCAGCTTCCAGTGGTGGAAGAGGCCATCAAAAGTTATGAGGTGGTGGCAGAAACAAAGGTTAACAAGGACAAGTCAGTCGGTTTGCAACTCGGCACCTGGAGAGGCAAGCCGATGACGTCCAATAATGTTGTAGGGCATTGGACAGAAGGTCCTGTTAAGCTGCTTGGCGTCTGGTTTGGACCAGATCTCCAGATAGAGAAAAATTGGAGTGAGGTAGCCAGTAAGGTGACTGCTCTAACCCAGACTTGGTCTGGGCGGGTGTTATCCTTGCTAGGGGAGGTGGAGTAGGTGCAGATGTTTATAGCATCTGTTATCACCTACCGTCTGACCATGGTGCCTTGCCCTGATTTGTGGCTGAACAAGTTGGAGAGAATCTTTTTCTGCTTTTTGTGGAAAGGAGGAAAGCCTATTGTGAAGTGCTCTGTCTGCTGCCAGAAGCCACTGAAGGGTGAGCTAGGGATGCCTTGGCTGAGGATGAAAAATTTGTGTTACAGCTGAGGCACCTCTGGATTTACCTGGATGGAGAACAGGTGTAGTAACCGCACATCTGGTTCTACCTTCCGAGGTTAACGTCCTTAACGAACATTGGTACATGGATCAAGCAGAGACCTAAACTAGGGAAATGGCATTTGGAGTGCCATAAGGCACTTCAGCTACTCTCTCGGGCGGGCAATGCCGGCAGCAGAAGTTCCACCACAGATTTTTATAGTGGGTTAGTGGGATTCATGTCTGAAGACGCCTAGGGGAAGACGCTGGGCTATAATGAAAATCAGTTGATCAACCTGTTCAGGAGAACATTCGGGACAGGGTATCTGGATAATTACCAGAAATCCCTGTCTTGGCAGTGCTTCCATGTGGTGTTACCGGTTCGTGATAAGCTTTCAAGGCACGGAAGTGCCACCTCACCATCATGTCCAAGGTGTGGGCAGGACAGGGAAACCATCTTACATGCATTCGTGGGATGTCAACAATTATCGGGATTGATAGCTTTCACAGAACAACTGTTGTCATCGATGGGAAGAGTACAACTATCAGCTGAGTCCATCATCAAGATTGTGCTGCTTTCTTCTCTTAGCGGGGAAAGGAAGGCCTGTTTTTACAGTGTGGTAGCCATTTTAAAAGAAACGGTATGGAAGACACATGTGAAAGGGATTGTGATGGGTACTTTTGTATCTGACTAAGGGTTGGTCAAATTTTTTAGTTACCACCTCAGCAGCAAGATCAGGCTGGGGGAAGCGGTACCTGTCACATGAGAAATTCAAGATGAGATGGAAGCCTGTGGTAAGAAAGCTGGGAGTGATTGGCACCAAGTATGTGGAGATCTGGAAGAAAAGCAAAGGCCCTACCCTGATGTCAGATGCCTTTCCTTCGGTGTCACATTGCATAACGCAATGTATTTTATATTATTTTATTTTTAATTATTTGCCTTTTTCATATTTTTAATCAATTCATAACAACGCTTTAAGCTACTTCACTATTCTATGTTTGTCTGTCCTTGTTTGTCCCCTTTGTATTATGCCTACATGGCAAAGTTATTGAAATAAAGTAGCTTCCTTACCAACCACATGGTTTCTGGTTCAGTCCCACTGAGTGGCACCTTGGGCAAGTGTCTTCTATTATAGCCTTAGGCCGACCAAAGCTTTGTGAGTGGATTTTGTAGATGGAAACTGAAAGAAGCCCATCGTATATATGTATATGTATATATATGTGTGTTTGTGTGTCTGTGTTTGTCTCCACCAACATTGCTTGACAACCGATGCTGGTGTGTTTACGTTGCTGTAACTTAGCAGTTCAGCAAAAGAGACCGATAGAATAAGTACTGGGCTTACAAAAGAATAAATCCTGAGGTTGATTTGCTCATCTAAAGGTGGTGCTCCAGCATGGCCACAGTCAAATGACTGAAACAAGTAAAAGAGTAAAAAGAGTAAAAGACACATAAATACATACATAGAGCTGCAACTGCATGTATGTATGTGCAAAGTCAATATGCAATATGCTACAAAGTGCAAATCTGTTGAGAGAAAAATTGGGTATAAGAGTTATCCGATGTAGTGTGCAAGGAAGAAGACTACACTGGTTTGGTAATGTGATGCACATTGATGTGCTAAATGTAGATGGGATTTACGGAAGAGGGAAACCCAGGAAGATATGGGATGAAGTAATGAAGATCGATTTCATGATATTGAGCCTCATGCAAGAGATGATAAAAACAGAGATAACTGGCGACTTGCTGTGCTCAAGAAGACCTTTTTATCTCAACCAAAAAATGAGATCCTAAAAGCATATTGTACATGCCTATAACCCTACAAGAAATCTTTCTCAATCAAACCTTCTCTACAACTTATCTTTATAACATCAGCCCCTCCATCACTCTTTTAATTATAGCACTATTTACTCAACTACTGTAATTATATGAGAACAAAGCTGCACATATTTCATCCAACTTTTGTTTTTGGCACCACTTCTCTTGTCAACCATCTTTTATTCGCAATATTACCTTTTACCACTATATTTTCCACTGAATGCCCCATTAACCCTAAACAGCTTTGCATATTAATTTTGACTTTTATATACCTCTGTACAGTACTCACCTCTCTCTCCAACTCCACACACTTCACATCATCTCTCTATTTCTCTCCACAACTGACCCTTTAACTATTGCCACTTATCACTTCATCTTCCCTGATCCATTCCTGTTTTCCTTCAATTCTTTCCAAACTGAAATTCACAATTGATTGCTTTTATCCATGTTCACCATCCACTACATTTCACCTCTATCTCCATCTCTAACCATTTGTCCCTCACCTTTCATTCACTTGTGAACTTACTCATCCACCCTTCCTTGTCCCCTGTCCCTTGAAGATATGCTCTGACATCTCATCACCACCATCACCACTTCCTTTCCAGTTGGGGTAGTCATATATCTCCTCCACAGCAAGACACCTGTTCCAGTCCCTCTACCATACTTAAGCCTCTCAACACCTAGCATAGAGCCAGGTCCCTTGATACAGCACCCCAACTCAAGTCAGGAGATATTGTCGTGAGAGTTACTTTGTGGCCTCATTAGTGACAATACTCTTAAAAGAACATCCAGTACACTCTGTAAAGTGACTGGCAATAGGAAGGACACCTATCTGTAGAAACTGTCGTAAAAAGCAGACATTGGCACTCAACACAATCCTCTGGCTTATCAGATTCTGCCAAACAGTTCAACTAATGACAGCATGGAAGACAAACGTAAAATGACGATGATACTGATAATAATGGTGGTGATGATTATGGGGAGGATGATGATGGTGATGATAACGATGGTGAGAATGATGGTGACTTTCAGAACCGTCTGAAGGTAACCCAAGCTCAGAGGAACGATACTTCGCCGGTCTGTTTAATAAATGAGAGCCAACTTTGAGATGCGGAGTTGGGGATAGTGTAAAAGGAATAACTCCTGAAAATGAGAAAGAGGTGGGTGGAGGTGAACAAAAACGAAATTAGAGAGTCAAAAATAACGACAAGAATTAGGGAAACAGAGAAAGAAAACGATAATTACCGCTCTCTCTCTCTCTCATCGGTTGTGTTATTCTTTGCTCCGCAGTGAAAGATTGTTTTTGTGCTGAAAATTGTGAACATTTGCTGTTTTGGTCGTCGAGACCACTTCTTTTCTGCTGTTGCAGCAGAGTTTTGCTGTACTTTCCCCCTTGTTTCAAGGGGGAAGCGACGAAAAACTTGAGTTTTCCACCAATTTCTTCTGAGTCGGAGGAAAACTTTGAAAATTTGTTTGAAGGCATGAAGGCGAATATATGGGAGGAGGAAGGTGAAGGTAAAGAGGCGTCTCACGCGAGCGTTACAAAAGCAGACGACAAGATGTCTAGCGAGGCTACTACACAACAGGAAAAGTCAAAAATAAATTTTGCGAGTGCAGCAACTTGCCCCTGTGATAATATAGTTATTAACAAAGAAGAATTAAAGAAGTATCAAAGTTTATTAAAAAAAGGTGATAATATGAAGTTGATCCCCCCCCCCCCCCCAGTGAATTAATTTACGCGACGGAGAGAAAGACGGTAATATACAAAACATATGTCATGTGTAGTTCATTCTCGATGGGCTGATAGACAACTCAAATAAAGCCATTGTTATTGTTTTAAGTGTTTATTTACTTCACCTGTTACACGAACTGTCAACATTCAGCGTAGTAATACATATATACTTTAGACACAGTTCGTACTGTTTACTAACAAAATAGTGCCAAAAGTGGGGATGTATTCTACACACGTATACCTACGTATACACATAGATATGAATGTGTAACATCCCTTCTTCTTGAAAAAAAATAAAGGGGTCTTTTGGCAATGAAGACAAATATAAGTAGTCTCCCTTACTCTAATGGATTGTCAGTGCGAGGTGGCAATCCTGCAGCAGAAACCATGAGATTATTCTGCCTCTATTTGTAATTTAGCAAAATTAGTTATTTATCTTTTCATTTTCTTTTTTTTTTTCTTTAACGGTATCGAACCGGTGGCAGAATGTTCTTTCTCCATCTGGTGGATCTTGTGCTTCGCACCAGTGTCTGAGGTGTGTTGTTGGGCTGCTGCTGGGTGGTTGGTGCCCGTTGGAGTGATGATTCTGTGGGTGTTGTCACTGATGCAGCAGGTGTTGTACACGTTGTCCTCGACAGCTTTGGTGTTGGGCAGATGTGGGCCCTGTTGCGTCTCAGCTGCCTACCAGATTCCGTTTCTATAATATACGATCTTGGAGTTTCAGCTCTACTGACAACTTGTGCTGGGATCCATGTTTTGGTTATAGGATCTTGAGTATGCACATGTTGTCCTCCAAGTATCTCAGGTAAGTATTGTGCATGTTTGTTGTAATATTTCTGTGATTGTTCTTGAGTGGCTGCTAGCTTTGCCCTTGTCTCTTCCTGGTCAATAGGAGTTGGATCTTAGTTAGCAGGGTGGTTTTGTACTTCCTGCCATTCAGCAATTCTGCTGGGGATTTCATGTCAGCTCTCAGTGGTGTCACTCGTAGGGACAGAAGTGCCAGGTGTGGGTCTTCCTTAGTCTCTTGGCATTTGACTAGTGTTCTCTTCACTGTCTGCACCTGTCTTTCTATAAACCCATGACCTTTGGGGTAGCGTGGAGATGAGGTTGTGATATTGAACCCATACTCATCGGCTAGCTTTTTGAATTCTTGCGATGTGAACTGGGTTCTATTGTCACATATGATCTGCTCTGGTATTGCTTGCTCTGCTAGAAGTCCTCGAGCCACTGTAGTGATTGTTTTGGCTCTCAGGTCTTTCACTTTTCTCACAAATGGAAATTTGGAGTAGTAGCAGATCATAATCAAATACCATTCTTGGCTCTCTGAGAACAGATCTACTCCAATAGCTTGCCATGGCCTTCTTAGGATGTCACTGGGTATCATTTCCTCCTTTTGTTGTGAGTTTCTGTACTTTTGACAAATGTGGCTTGTAGAAACTATCTTTTCAATGTCTTTGTACATGCCTACCCAATATACAGCTAATTTGGCTCAGAGCTTGCATTTTTTCCATTCCTAGATGCTCTTGGTGGATCTTGTCAAGAATCTCTTTTTGCATTGACTTGGGTATACTTATTCGGGGTCCAGTCATCAGGATTCCATTCTCCACTGATATATCATCATGGATGGCCCAATATTCACGAATGAGGGGCTGCACCTGATGTCTCTTTTCTGGCCACCGCTGAATCACCATCTGAATAAGGAGCTGAAGTTCTTCCTCTCTGCTGGTCTCCTCTTTTATTTGTGCTAGCTTTGCGTTTGTTACATTTACCATGTGGTGGACCTTTGTGATTAGTCATTCCATCTCCTGTTTATCATGTGAGGATAGTCTGAAAAGAGCATCTGCCAATATCAGGTCTTTTCCTGGCTTGTACCTATGAAATGGTATATATTGAAATGTCTGCCATACAGGTATGTATGGAACTTTTCACATCCATATACTACTACCAGGAGTTCCCTTTCAATATTTGCGTACCTTGTCTCTATGGGTGAGAGAGATTTCGAGGCATATGCAATGGGTTTACCTTCCAGTATCAGTGCTGCGCCAACTCCTCTCATAGAAGCATCGACTTGGAGTGTTACTGGTTTGCGTCTGTCATAGTATTGCAGAGTTGTCTCCTTACTGATGAGTTTTTTGATTGCTTTGAAATCCTGTGTGTGTGAAGCACACCAATCAAACTCTGTCTTCTTTGTTTAGTTCTTGGAGATTTGCAGTGTGATCGGCCAGCTTGGGTATGAAGGCTCCCATGTAGTGGATGAGTCCCAGGAAGCTCCTGAGTTCCTTCTTGTCTTTGGGTTCTTTGATGTCTCTGATGGCCTTCACTTTAGCGGGGTCTAGTTTAACTCCCTCTGCAGAGTATATAATTCCAAAGAATTTGCACTCCTTTGCTTTTATCACACACTTATCTGCATTGAGTTTGATGCCTGCTTGTCGGGTTTTCTCCATGGCTTCATGTAAATTGAAGTCATGTGTGGTCTCATCCTTGCCATGTACTTGGATGTCATCTGCTATGCCAATTGCTCCCTTGCTGCTTTGGTAGGTCTCATCTATTTGGCACTGGAAAACATCTTGGCTCACCTTCAAACCAAATGAGAGTCAGTTGAATCGGTATCTGCCAAAAGGTGTGTTGAATGTAGTGAGCATGGATGATTCTTTGTCTATCTTTAAATTCCATTACCCATTACTGGCATCCAGTTTGCTGAATAACTTGGATCCAGCCAATAATGGTGTGATTTGTTGAAGGGTTGGAATTGGATGGTACTCTCTTTTTAATACCTTGTTCAGGACCCTTGGGTCAAGGCATATCCGTAGGGTACCATTGGGTTTTTCCTTGATTACAATTGAATTCACCCAGTCTGTTCGCCGTGTCACTTTGGTTATTATTTCTTTTTTTTTTCCATTCTGTCCAACTCTGCCTTCAGCATCTCTTTTACTTCTAGAGGGACGCGGCGAGGTGGGTGAACAATTGGTTTGATATTGGGGTCGACTGTTATATGGTATCGACATTTCACAAAGCACCCAACTGTATCGTCAAAGCATTCAGGGTACATGCTTATTAGTTCTTCTTTGTTTGTGATTGGTGGTCGTTCTTTGATAGGCATATCTCTGTCAATCCTGCTCGGAGCTGCCTTCACTTCACCATTGATTGACACAATATTTAGCTTTTTGCAGGTATTGAGTCTAAGAATTGCTGGTCCTTCTGTTTTTGTGACATAAAAAGAACACTTGATTATTTTTCCTTTGTGTGTCCCTGTGATTGTTGTTTTGCCCAGTTGTGGAATTCTGGTGCCTCCATACGCAGTGAGGATTACATCACTTGGTGTGAGGATTCCATATTTGACTTTATCCTCTTGTGTCGTATGTTCTGGGAACATCTTTTTATACAGGTTGACAGGCAAGATATCACTCTGGGCTCCAGTGTCAATCTTTAGCCTTAAGTCAATGTTCATTCGTTTCTTGCCAGACTACTTTCGTATTCGTATTGTTGTGTATGCCTCATTTTTTTTTCTGGTCGTCATTTCCCATCTCATGCACATTTATTGTGCCGACTGCCAAGAATTCCTCCTCTGATGTGTTTTGTTCTGGTTGTTGGGCATGTAATCACTTACCGCCTGACCGTCGTGCCTTGCCCCAATTCGTGGCCGAACAAGCTGGAACGCATGCTCTTTCGCTTTTTGTGGAGGGACTGCAGACCTCTTGTAAGGCGCTCTATTCGCTGCCAAAAGTTGTTGAAGGGTGGGTTAAGGATGCCGTGGCTAAAAATGCGCTCAGGCTTAGGCACCTCTGGCTTTACCTGTTCGGTGAGCAGGTGTGGTCTCCGTTCAAGCTGTTATTTCCACAGTTCACATCATTTACCAAACTGAACCAATGGATCAAGTGTAGACCGAGGTTGGGCGTGAGGCATGTAGAGTGCCATCAGGCACTCGTGCTTCTCTCCCAGTCGGGCAACACCGGTGGCGGGGTTACTACCTCGTTCTTCTATAGAGGGTTAGTAGAGTTTAAGTGTGACGACGTCCTGGGAGAAACCCTGGGCCTCGACGAAAATCAGCTTGCCAGCCTGTTCCAAAGAACATTCGGTCCGGGGCCTAAGGATAATTACCAAAAGTCCCTGGCCTGGCAATGTTACAGAGGAGCTTTACTGGTTCGAGATAAGCTCTTTAGACATGGGTGTGCACCTTCGCCGGTTTGTGCATGATGTGAGAGGGACAGTGAAACTGTCCTGCACGCGATTGTGCAATGCCCCAAGGTGACTGAACTCTGGGCTTATGTCGAACACCTGCTGTCGCATTCGAGATGAGTACAACTGTCGAGCGAATCTGTAATTAAGATAGTTCCGCCGACCTCCCTGAATAGGGAGGAGCGAGCCTGTTTTCTCTCGGTAGTTGCTATGGCGAAAGAAGTAGTATGGAAGTCGAGAGTGAAAGGAATTGCAACAGGCATGTTTATCTCTAGTCTCGAGCTTGTAGTGATGCTGCTGTGTAAGGTTCAGCGCACATGCGCAGAATGGGATTACTTCCGGTTGCCCACCAGAAGTCTTCCCCATGCGCATGTGCGGGAAACTGGCCCCTAAAACGCAGTCCACTCAGTCAGTCTTTCTGGCCCTAGCAGCCCTCGTGAACGGACGTGTACTGGCAGTCTCTGAGGACTTCATACCAACCAAGCAGCGAACCACAACGAATCATTTCGACCAACAAACAAGAATCAGTACTACAGATTCGGCTGTCGGTTTCCCTCCAGAGAACACGTACACCAGTTCTACATTACGATGAGAAATAAACAACATTTTTGCTGTGTTTGTAGACAACCTGACTTGTCTGTTATTTTTAACTAAAATTGAATGTGACAGGATCAGATCGGACACCCCTCCAGTGATACCGAATCCAGACCATGTTACAATTGGTGACCCCGAGAGAAAAAAAAACAAAACAGAAGACGCAGCGAACAGGTTTTGCGAGTTAGCACACTGAACACTCAGTTTCATTTTCATTTTCTTTTCCTTTCAGGACGGCGAAGGTGCGTACAAACAAAAGTTTTATCCATCGCACTCAGTACGCTGAAAAAAACAAAAAAAACACACAACGAAACAAAAAAAAAATTGTCCTCACACATTATTTTTTCTTTTCTGTAGCTTTTGTTTTTCCTTTGTGCACACACACACACCTATTTCTTTACTACCCACGAGGTGCACACACACACACCAGTACACAAAACACGATTTTTGGGGGTTTGTTTTGTCGGTTCCACGTGTTCTCCACTTCTCGTCCTTACCTTCTGCCCCTTTCTGACAGGCGTTTTTTTCGGACAAACATGGCTGCATCAGGTTTGCCTTTATTCACAGGGGATGCGGATCTGTGGTTTGCCCAGGTGGAGTCGCATTTTGCCGCACATGCCGTTCCTCCACAGCAGCAGCTGCATCTGCTCTATTCGAGTTTGCCTTCCCGACTCGCCACATCGGTCAGGGATCTCATAATGAGTCCCCACCCTGACGCCACATACGCATCAGTAAAAGCCGAAATCCTCCGCCGCAACACGCGGTCGGAGGAGAGTCAATTTAATGAGCTGATGGCCGATGAACAGTTGGGGGACAGGACTCCCTCCCAGTTCCTGCGTCACCTAAGGGAGCTGAGCGGAAATGCAGCAGACTCTTGCGGAAGATTTTCTTCTCCAGGTTGCCTGCCCACGTGCAGACAATGTTGGCCACGGCACTGGAATCTGTTTCAGTAGACCAGATTGCCACGATGGCCGATAAGTTATTAGAATTTTCGGGACCATCTCCATCGCGAGGCCTGTACGCATGTACAGAGCTCCTCCGACAGTTTCTCCGACGCAAAGTTCTTTAGCCGAGAGGATCGATGCGCTTACGCAGCGAATCGATGATCTGTGCCGTGCGATCTGGCGCCGACCACGCAGTTGTAGTCGCAGTGGCTCTGTTTCTCGTAGTCGGAGTGACTCTGTTTCTCGTTCCAGCTGGTGCTGTTACCATTCAAAGTATACCGATAGCTATGTAAGCAAGATAAAAATATATTCTGATCTTCTAAACGGGCTTGGTTTAAGTTTTACATCCGTGTTTACACCATATAATGTAAATGGAAAGATCTCATTGTCGTCGGTAAGTAAATATTGTTTAATATTTATCTTAAAGCTTGAATACAAGAAAACATAACTTGCTTTATAATTTCAACTGTCCAACTACAGAAGTTTAAGTTCATATCAACTGTCCAACTACAGAAGTTTAAGTTCATATTCGGTTTTAATTTGGAGGTTTTAAGTCTATTTAAGCGTTCCACAAAAAGCACAGTAGCTTATGTAAATATGCACGCATAAAAGGTGTAGACACACTGTTATCCGATAATATATATATATATATATATATATCTGTATGTATGTATATATATATATCCGTATGTATATATATATATATATAAACATAATATTTACATGTATATGCGTGCATACATATATATTCTCTCTATACATTCATATAACACAGTATATATATATATATATATATATATATATATATATATATATATATATATATATATATGGCGATGTTTCGTTACAAGAACACTACAAACCACGTGTATTTGTTTACATATGATCGTCGATTTCCGTAAAAAACTTTTTACATATGGGGTTGCGGGGAAATGGAATCTTTTGAAGTAATGAAAGCGAAAGAGACAAAGAGAAAGCGATTGTATGAGGAGGGAAGTTCTTTTGAAGTTACCGTGCATGGGAAGAGGTTAATACCTAGATCCGCACCCGGTGGAAAAAATGGAAACTAAAATGTGTAACAGTTGTAAGGCATCGTATATTGACGGAATAAGACGGAAAAAAAGGGCGCTGACGACCGGGGGTGCGGGGGGCTCGGAAAATTCCCAGGATCAACCTGGAAACTAAAATGTGTAACAGTTGTAAGGCATCGTATATTGACGGAATAAGACGGAAAAAAAGGGCGCTGACGAACGGGGGGGGGGCTCGGAAAATTCCCAGGATCAACCGTAGAGGATCCACGCCCAGGTGGCAAAAATGGAAAAAAATATGTGTAACAGGTGTAAAGCATCGTATATTGAAGGAATATGACGAAAAAAAAAGCTCGCTGACAAACGGGGGTGGGTGGGGAGGGGGCTCGGAAAATTCCCAGGATCAACCGTAGAGGATCCACGCCCAGGTGGCAAAAATGGAAAAAAGTATGTGTAAGAGGTGTAAGGCATCGTATATTGAAGGAATATGACGAAAAAAAAGCGCGCTGACAAACGGGCATCGACAATTGGTGACAGACCGACGTTATTAGAATACATCAACCACAACAATACAACTGGTTACCCACAACGTGATTCGAACACAACAACCCTGCCACAATTGCTGAACCCCGAGCCACAGAACTGCAGTCTTCGTTACCTTATCCATTACATTTGGTGAGCTCGACTTCAAAGACTTACTGCTTCAGCATCGCATGAACTCTTGAAAACAATTACAGTCCGTGTCAGTCGCATCAACAAGAATTATAGGACACGAACTTTCACGACGCATAGTTTTCAGTTCCATCGTCACATGCCCAACACAACACGAAAGGAATGAAGTCACCGACTCAATGGACACACACCAATTACATTCCACATGTACTGCAACCCGATGCACAGATCCACGAGGGAAACAGTTGCCATACATAAATGCAACACTTAGGACAGCTACCCAACCAAGAGAACTAACCTTTTCTCACTTTTCAGCATAGACTTTTCACACAGGACATTACCAATCAGATTTTGTCACTTTTCGTTACACATTTTGTACTGTTCGTTCCTTTTGCTGCATAACACAATGTTTACACAAGTATATATGCATGCTTGCACCCAGTTTCTGTGCACATCTATAGACTATTAACTTTTTTTTTCCTTTGCATGCAACTCTTTTCTCATGAGAAGGATATCTCTTCCTCATTTTATAACTCTCCCGTCTTTTTCTTACCATTTCACCATCGTCACATCAACAGACATTACTCTATCAGTCCCTTGCATGATGCCATAATGGTGAAAACAGGACAAGTAGAAAATTAAGGCCGCACAGTAGCAGTCGACAAGGCATATATAACGATTAAATAAAAAAATGTTGTCTATATCTTCGATCACTGTCATTATTCCATTGAGTCAACCTAATTATTTTCTACATAGCAGACCGTTACATAAACAGGCAAAAGTAATCTTTCGTTTTAACTCGAAATAATGTAAACTCTGAATCGGCCATACATACATACGTACACACACACACATACATACACACACACATACATATATACATACACAAACACACACATATGCATACATACATACACACACACATACATGCATACACACGCACTACAAAAACTGAGTAACCAAAATGGTTAATATCTAGATCCGCACCCGGTGGAAAAAATGGAAACTAAAATGTGTAACAGTTGTAAGGCATCGTATATTGACGGAATAAGACGGAAAAAAAGGGCGCTGACGAACGGGGGTGGGGGGGGGGGCTCGGAAAATTCCCAGGGACAACCGTAAAGGATGCACGCCCAGGTGGCAAAAATGGAAAAAAATATGTGTAAGAGGTGTAAGGCATCGTATATTGAAGGAATATGACGAAAAAAAAGCGCGCTGACAAACGGGGGGGGGGGCTCGGAAAATTGCCTACGATTTAAAGAAAAATTTACCATCAATTTTCACCATTTTAAACGCATTGTTGGCATAAGGGAAGTAACTCTCTAAAAATCTCTATATATAAACGGCAGTTTTTCTGTGTGTCTGTCAGGTTGTACCCTCACCCTGACCACGGCTTTCAACCGATTCTGATGAAACTTGACACACACATAGCCCAATGTCATAATTCAAAACTAACGCAGCGAAAATTTTGAAAAGGGGGAACTTTTCAAAATTTTCGCTGCGTTAGTTTTGAATTATGACATTGGGCTATGTGTGTGTCAAGTTTCATCAGAATCGGTTGAAAGCCGTGGTCAGGGTGAGGGTACAACCTGACAGACACAGAAAAACTGCCGTTTATATATAGAGATTTTTAGAGAGTTACTTCCCTTATGCCAACAATGCGTTTAAAATGGTGAAAATTGATGGTAAATTTTTCTTTAAATCGTAGGCAATTTTCCGAGCCCCATCCCCCCCCCGTTTGTCAGCGCGCTTTTTTTTCGTCATATTCCTTCAATATACGATGCCTTACACCTCTTACACATATTTTTTTCCATTTTTGCCACCTGGGCGTGGCTCCTCTACGGTTGATCCTGGGAATTTTCCGAGCCCCCTCCCCACCCACCCCCGTTTGTCAGCGAGCTTTTTTTTCGTCATATTCCTTCAATATACGATGCTTTACACCTGTTACACATATTTTTTTCCATTTTTGCCACCTGGGCGTGCATCCTTTACGGTTGTCCCTGGGAATTTTCCGAGCCCCCCCCACCCCCGTTCGTCAGCGCCCTTTTTTTCCGTCTTATTCCGTCAATATACGATGCCTTACAACTGTTACACATTTTAGTTTCCATTTTTTCCACCGGGTGCGGATCTAGATATTAACCATTTTGGTTACTCAGTTTTTGTAGTGCGTGTGTATGCATGTATGTGTGTGTGTATGTATGTATGCATATGTGTGTGTGTGTGTATGTATATATGTATGTGTGTGTGTATGTATGTGTGTGTGTGTACGTATGTATGTATGGCCGATTCAGCGTTTACATTATTTCGAGTTAAAACGAAAGATTACTTTTGCCTGTTTATGTAACGGTCTGCTATGTAGAAAATAATTAGGTTGACTCAATGGAATAATGACAGTGATCGAAGATATAGACAACATTTTTTTATTTAATCGTTATATATGCCTTGTCGACTGCTACTGTGCGGCCTTAATTTTCTACTTGTCCTGTTTTCACCATTATGGCATCATGCAAGGGACTGATAGAGTAATGTCTGTTGATGTGACGATGGTGAAATGGTAAGAAAAAGACGGGAGAGTTATAAAATGAGGAAGAGATATCCTTCTCATGAGAAAAGAGTTGCATGCAAAGGAAAAAAAAAAGTTAATAGTCTATAGATGTGCACAGAAACTGGGTGCAAGCATGCATATATACTTGTGTAAACATTGTGTTATGCAGCAAAAGGAACGAACAGTACAAAATGTGTAACGAAAAGTGACAAAATCTGATTGGTAATGTCCTGTGTGAAAAGTCTATGCTGAAAAGTGAGAAAAGGTTAGTTCTCTTGGTTGGGTAGCTGTCCTAAGTGTTGCATTTATGTATGGTAACTGTTTCCCTCGTGGATCTGTGCATCGGGTTGCAGTACATGTGGAATGTAATTGGTGTGTGTCCATTGAGTCGGTGACTTCATTCCTTTCGTGTTGTGTTGGGCATGTGACGATGGAACTGAAAACTATGCGTCGTGAAAGTTCGTGTCCTATAATTCTTGTTGATGCGACTGACACGGACTGTAATTGTTTTCAAGAGTTCATGCGATGCTGAAGCAGTAAGTCTTTGAAGTCGAGCTCACCAAATGTAATGGATAAGGTAACGAAGACTGCAGTTCTGTGGCTCGGGGTTCAGCAATTGTGGCAGGGTTGTTGTGTTCGAATCACGTTGTGGGTAACCAGTTGTATTGTTGTGGTTGATGTATTCTAATAACGTCGGTCTGTCACCAATTGTCGATGCTCGATGCTGACAATAGAGAATGTGAAGGTGGCATTGTCACTTTTTCATTTCGGCCGACTGTAGAAAAAGAGGTATATCACTGTGACACCTATTGTTTTCGTGTGGTGTCTGTGTAGACGCGGAAAAGTTTTAAGCAAATGGAAAACACATCAACTGACTTAGCAAAGCCATGTGATGAGATTAACTCAAAGAACAATGCACTACATAGGTATAAGTAGCTACAGCTCGTTCTAACCATTTCTCTTATTTCTGTAAAATGAATTGTGGATGCAAATTTCAGAGAAGAAACTGGAAATATCAACTGTGCGTGGTAGCAAATTGTTTCATGTTTGATTTTTAAAAAAAATTTGGTTCAGACTCTCGATGTAATGAATACCAAATTAAAAAGCCATTACAAAAAATAGACAAATAAAAAATCAAAACATTAGACCAAATTTTGCTTGCACGGGTTATTTCCGTGTGTAGAAGACAATTTTGTAAAGGTATTTTAAAATTCCGAAAATCATAAAAGTTACAAGATCCGAAAGGCGCATGGAGAAAAGAAAGAAATGCAAATTACTAAGATACAAAAAGAAGAAATTAATAATAAATATAGAAGTATACAGATTCTCATGAATTTGAGGCTAAATTAAACAACAGAACACATTTTATGAACTTCATAAAACACATTTTTGAAATCATACAGGATAATAGTGTCTAATACATTTTATGAAGCTCATAAAAGTATTACTGCTGTTGTAACGTCGCCAACAAAATTCCTGCAAATATGTTGAAAACAAATTATCGGACGTTCCATGCATTTTCCGATAATTTGATTTCACATGACTCCACATCCCTTCCACGGTGTTTGTGTGGATTGAGGCATCGGTGGGATCCGCAAAGTTGACACTGTGGTTCACAGTCAAATGGTTGGGTAGGCTGTTATACGCTCTCCATGAATCTGTGATAATCTTAGTTCCTGGCAATACATGGCGGGTAATAATAGGCAACAATGTTGCTGCACTTCTGTTCTGCACAGGAACTAAGACACATCTCAGACTCTCACGCTCAACCATACCCAAAACCCAGTGACCTTCTCGATAAGTACCACGATGATATTTCCTGTGCATGAACTTGGATTCATCGATCTCTACAACAACATCTTCTCCTCCAAGTTGCACAGGGTGGTCAAAACACCACATAGCACAAACATCGCGGAAGTAATTGTACCAGTTGACAATTGCCTCTGGTCCAATTCCAACTTCACCCATCACAACACTCTGTTTACATTCAATTATCGCCCAGTAATACATCAACTCGAGGAGACAAGTCAATTCGATACAATCGTAATATACACTATTTGAAAGGTATTTATAGAAAATTTCCTAAACGAAAAATCTATTTTACTGAAAGTTAGGTAGAAGCAAAGCCGACTCGTATAAATTTCCGAAACTGCTCTCCCTACATTCGGAAAAAATTTTTCGCAACAAGTTTCGGTATAATCGAAATCTACACCTTCTGAATTCCAATTGTAAAGCATTTCATTCGAAAAAGTAAGTTATGAGGAAACAAATCGTCAACCAAAGTGATGCGCACGGACTGCAGTTTCTAGGTATTTGCCTGTCTTCGGCGTACGGCAATCACCTGTTTTCGATGAAGGGAGACCGTTTGCAAATCCTTATTTATTGTTTTTCCAGTAACTTTTGTCACTGATTTCTCCCCCCACCCCATTCTCACGCACATTACTTTGGGTGCGAAAGAGTTTTGTTTTTATTTTATGCCGAGTAAAAAGTGTTTTGCTTACAATCCATTTATTTAACAACATAAAAACAAAGAGGTGAGTAATAATTCGTCAGTGAATTACACAATATAAATGGGTACAATTTGCAAGGCTTCCACCACACCCCACTCCGTTTCACGGACCACAAAAAGGGCTTTGAGGCCAGAGTAGTTGATTCCACGCGAAAAAACCGATTTTTTTCTTCATGAAAATCGTGCACGTGTTAATCTACAAATTTAACAACATTTTTTCCATTCATTTCTGTTTATGAAAAATTTATGCGTGCAAAAAACATGCAATAGGTGTACGTACGTGTGTGTCTGTTGCCCATATATATTTATATTATATTATATATATAATATATATATAATATATATATCTAATATAACTAATTTCAATGGATTTTGCCCAATTTGACGTCTATATTACTTAGTTTGGTTTGAAATAAAGAACTTGATTAGCTTAATAATCGTAACTTAATCCCGGGCAAGGTTGGGTTATACTGCTAGTATATATATATATATGTATATATGAAGTGTTTACATCCGCCTAGAAGTTATAATTCGTGTTTGTGCACGGCGCATGCATGTATGTACATTAGAGATATTGTGCTACGATGCGTATATTGTCTTCAGACGGATGTATGTGATACACATACAGACGTATATCCGTCTCAAGTCTGTATATGCATACATTAGCTCAGAGACACATCCAGTAACCAGGAACTAAATTTGCTTGGGGTGTGCAAAGCAAGGTCCAAACATTTCTACGAACAAGATAGACTTTTTCATTCTTAATACCAAAACAGAAGTATAATAATAATAATAATTTTTTATTATGAGGTTCGACTGAACAGGACCTGAGTGCTAGAGCATTCTTCTGATGAAACATGGCCTTGTTACACATTCATATCTATGTGTATACATAGGTGTGCATCCCCACTATTGGCACTGGGCGGATGCGCACAATGTGTATCACTCCGCTGTATAGTGATAGTTTGTAAACAGGTTAAGCAAAATAAACACGTAAAACAATAACAATGCCTTCAGTGAGTTGTCTATCAGCCCATCATGAACGAAAGAATGCAGAACATTGTGGCAGCGGTAAATAATTTATCGGAAACTGCCTTTACAACAATACAGGAACACAACAAACCTGAAATTTAACAAACTGAATATCGCTTCGTCTTCGGACACACACACGAGGATCCAAAATGGTGGCCCCCGTCACCCTACAGATGAATCTACATCCGACCCTGAACTGGGACGCCGATGATATCGTGGAAGTATTCAAGAAATTCAAACAGAAAAACTCAACTGGCTTTCAAAAGTTTCCTGAAAGGTACAACTGGCGATGAAAAGGTAAACTACATCCTTTTATGGACGGGATAGAGGGCTTAGACCTATTCAATAGCTGGAATATGTCAGAATCGGATTGCAATAACCCAGACACACTTTTAGAGAAATTTTAAAGGCACCTAGAGCCCAGATCAAACCATAGACTTCATAGATACGAATTCCAGGACCTGAAACAAGACCCACAAAAAACGATTGACAACTTTCTGTCCAGACTAAAGAATGTTGCCGAAAAATGCAAATTCAAAGACGAGGATGAAAGGATTGTTGATCAATTAATATGGGGGTGTGCTCATAAAGAAATCCAGAAATCCCTCATAGGTAAGGACACTCTCCAGTTAATAGAAGCAATGACACTGCAAGAGCATTAGAAGTCACTACCAAACGAATGGCCTCACTTACTTTACAAACAAACTCAATAAGTAGCAGTGTAGATATTGTATCTAGACATAGGACGAAACATACCTGCAAACAGAGAACATGCCAGTACTGTGGTACAGAGCATGAGTTCAATGACCGGAAGAAATGTCCTGCATTTGGTACACAATGTAAAGCATGTGGAAAACCTAACCACTGGGGAAAAATGTAGACTAACAAAATCTCAGAAATACAAGCCCCAATTTTCAAAGAGTGGCGGAAAGAGAAGATAAAGTGATATACATGCCCAACAACATGAACAAAACACATCAGAGGAGGAATTCTTGGCAGTCGGCACAATAAATGTGCATGAGATGGGAAATGACGACCAGAAAAAAATTAGGTATACACAACAATACGAATACAAAAGAAGTCTGGCAAGAAACGAATAAACATTGACTTAAGGCTAAAGATTGACACTGGAGCCCAGAATGATATCTTGCCTGTCAACCTCTACAAAAAGATGTTCCTAGAATACATGACACGAGAGGACAAAGTCAAAGAAGGAATCCTCACACCAAGTGACGTAATCCTCACTGCATACGGAGGTGCCAAGATTCCACAACTGGGCAAAACAACAATCACAGGGACACACAAAGCAAAAACAATCAAGTGTTCTTTTTATGTCACAAGAACAGAAGGACCAACAATTAATGGACTTAATACCTGTCAAAAGCTTAATATAGTGTCAAGTGAAGGCAGCTCCGAGCAGGATTGACAGAGATATGCCTATCAAAGACCGACCACAAATCACAAATAAAGAAGAACTGATAAGCATGTACCCTGAATGCTTTGACGATACAGTTGGGTGCTTTGTGAAATGTCGATACCATATAACAGTTGATCCCAATATCAAACCAATTGTTCACCCACCTCGCCGCGTTCCTCTACAATTAAAAGAGAAGTTGAAGGCAGAGTTGGACAGAATGGAAAAAAAAGAAATAATCACCAAAGTGACACAACCAACAGACTGGGTGAATTCAATTGTAATCAGAGAAAAACCCAATGGTACCCTACAGATATGCCTTGACCCATGGGACCTGAACATGTCATTAAAAAGAGAGTACCATCCAATTCCAACCCTTCAACAAATCACACCATCATTAGCTGGATCCTAGATATTCAGCAGACTGGATGCCAGTAATGGGTACTGGAATGTAAAGATAGACAAAGAATCATCCATGCTCACTACATTCAACACACCTTTTGGGAGATACTGATTCAACTGACTCCCATTTGGTTTGAAGGTGAGCCAAGATGTTTTCCAGTGCCAAATAGATGAGACCTACCAAGGCAGCAAGGGAGCAATTGGCATAGCAGACGACATCCAAGTGCATGGCAAGGGTGAGATTACACATGACTTCAATTTACATAAAGCCATGGAGAAAACCCGACAAGAAGTTATCAAACTCAATGCAGATAAATGTGTGGAGAATGGAATCCTGATGGCTGTATCCCGAATAATTATACTCAAATCAATGCAAAAAGAGATTCTTGACAAGATCCACCAAGAGCATCTAGGAATGGAAAAATGCAAGCTCCGAGCCAAGTCAGCTGTATATTGGGTAGGCATGTACAAAGACATAGAACAGATAGTCTCTACAAGCCACATTTGTCAAAAGTACAGAAACTCACAACAAAAGGAGGAAATGATACCCAGTGACATCCTAAGAAGGCCATGGCAAGCTATTGGAGTAGATCTGTTCTCAGAGAGCCAAGAATGGTATTTGATTATGATCTGCTACTACTCCAAATTTCCATTTGTGAGAAAAGTGAAAGACCTGAGAGCCAAAACAATCACTACAGTGGCTCGAGGACTTCTAGCAGAGCAAGCAATACCAGAGCAGATCATATGTGACAATAGAACCCAGTTCACATCGCAAGAATTCAAAAAGCTAGCCGATGAGTATGGGTTCAATATCACAACCTCATCTCCACACTACCCCAAAGGTCATGGGTTTATAGAAAGACAGGTGCAGACAGTGAAGAGAACACTAGTCAAATGCCGAGAGACTAAGGAAGACCCACACCTGGCACTTCTGTCCCTACGAGTGACACCACTGAGAGCTGACATGAAATCCCCAGCAGAATTGCTGAATGGCAGGAAGTACAAAACCACCCTGCTAACTAAGATCCAACCTCTTATTGACCAGGAAGAGACAAGGGCAAAGCTAGCAGCCACTCAAGAACAATCACAAAAATATTACAACAAACATGCACAATACTTACCTGAAATACTTGGAGAACAACATGTGCATACTCAAGATCCTATAACCAAAAGATGGGTCCCAGCACAAGTTGTCAGTAGAGCTGAAACACCAAGATCGTATATTATAGAAACGGAATCTGGTAGGCAGCTGAGACGCAACAGGGCCCACATCTGCCCAACACCAAAGCTGTCGAGGACAACGTGTACAACACCTGCTGCATCAGTGACAACACCTACAGAATCATCACCCCAACGGGCACCAACTACTCATCAGCAACCCAACAACACACCTCAGACACCAGTGCGGAGCACAAGATCCACCAGATGGAAATCAAACATTTTACCACCAGTTCGTTATCATTAAAGAGAAAAGAAGTAAAAGAAAATGGTGCCCCAGCATGGCCGTGACCTTCGGGCTAAAACATTTTTAAGGATTTCAGGATTTAACTAATTCTGCTAGATTACAAAGCTGAAAACCACGTGAGTGGGCAGAATAATCTCACGGTTTCTGCTGCAGGATTGTCACCCTTGCATTTACAATCCATTAGAGTAAGGGAGATTACTTATATTTTTTCTTCACTGCCAAAAGACCCCTTTATTTTTTTTCAAGAAGAAGGGATGTTACACATCCATATTTATGTGTAAACGTAGGTATGCGTATGCATGAGTGCATCCCCACTATTGGCACTATTTGTTAGTAATCAGTGTGAACTGCGTCTAGGGCAGATGCGCACAATGTGTATCACTTCGTGGTATATTGACAGTTTGTAAACTGGTTAAGCAAAATAAACACGTAAAACAATAACAATGCCTTCAGTGAGTTGTCTGTCATCCCATCACGAACGAAAGAATGCATAACAGCCCTCTTTATCAGTTTTCCTGGGCGTTTGGTCTTAGTAGCCTTTCGTAGCTGCCTTAGCAAGTTGGCATTGCACTCTCCATTGAAAGTGTGACCCTTTTGAAGACAGTCAATAAGCACAATGTCTTTTATATTCCAAAAAATCGGGGCCATAACCTTCTCTGTAGATGAAACAACCTTGTCCTTCAGTGGAGCAGGTGAAGAGAGGTGTTTCTTTCCACTTGCATGGATTGCTTCTTTGTCTCTGGCTCAATGTGATGAACCCAAAAATATCCTGGGTTAGGAGCAATCCAGGAAACGTGCTGGATCCACCTCAATGTCTGATGTTCTCATGTGACACTCAGCGAGCAGAAACCTTCATCGTGCTATGTTCATTTTGCAGAATAGTCTCAACTCTCTCACAGGATATGCTAATAACACTGGGTTTTATAGTCAATCGCCTATCATTCATCATTATGTGATGAACACAATGTTTTCCGTGGTGGCAGCAGCAGCTGCAGGACAGCCAAACCATGATTTTTCTGAAGTCTATCTCTTCCCTTGCTAAATTTAGCTGCCACTTTTGTACTGACAATAAGGCAGGAGTGTCAACCCTTAATGTATCATGTCTACATGAATAATCTCGGCATGAATGTCCTTGAGGGCTAAAACCTTTCCCTGCAGGTACTTGATTACAGCACGATGCCAAATTTTGTCTGTTTTCTAGAGAAGTTGCTAATAGTTATTTTTGAAGTTTTCTCCGGACAGTCAGATATCATTATATCTGGAAAGAAACAATGCATTTATTAAATAGGAGGATTGAAATTAATGCAAGCAAGATTTCACAGCTCATGCATCACTCTTTTATAGTCAGCCTATGAAATTTTCATCCCACATTCGTGCACATGGAACAGTGTCTCAAATCATTCCCAAAACTTTTCTGCGTGCACTCGTTTTTGTAATGAAACTTTCTACAAGGATTTGCAATGCATTTTTATTATGCATTATGGCACTATGTGCTAGAGGGTGCTGTGTCATTGTGGTACAGAACCAGTTCTTCAAATGGTGAATGTGCTGGATGTTTGCTCATTTGATGCTACAGACACAGGTGAAGACAGAATAAGCTGTGTTAGCATCAACACTTGTAGCATACTAGTATGAAAAACAACATCAGGAGCTCTCCATTTTTCTACAATGTCACGTTGAGAATACTGACAGATTTTAGGATTCCTGGTTATGTATGTGGAAGCTGTAAAGTTTAATTAGTATCTAGTGGGGGTGTAGTTTTCATGGTGGTGATGGTATGTGTGCTTTGACATTTGCTGATACTGCTTGTACAAATTGTGCGTCTTGAAACAGATGTGTTAATAAATTTTACTTTATTTACAGTTTGTAGATTTATGATAGTGCTGTGAGGTATACATTCAGATTGAGCTGGAGTCTTTTCAGTGGTAATTTTAAAGTTTAGTGAAAATTTTAAAATTTGGTGTATTGATGCAAGTCTCCACATTGAATCTCAGGGGCTAATTCACTTTTTCCAGAAATTAAAAAAAAAAAGTTATAAAAGTTTAAAATTTCATAATTTTTATCCAGTCATAAAACAGAATTTGGAAGCTATAATTTTGTATGTTCCAGCACGTGATGTCAACTGTAAACAAATGAAATATTGACGAAATTCTGCTTTATGCACACCATAAAACCCCTCATAAATTTTTTATATTTTGGAATTTTCAGAAAATGTTTGTGAATTTGTATTCTACACATAGGAATTCATACAATTATGCAAAAATGGAAAGAAAAATAGGGTGCATGATTTAAGGCCTATTTAGTTATTATTTTTAGCACATCTTATGACTACCATTTAATAAACGGAAAATGACTGCATGAGTTAACAGCTTGGCTGGTTACTATGGAAACAGGCTCCTATATGTCTTTGGCTTTTGATTGGCTAAAATTACTCCAAATTTGCAAACTTTAAAAGCTATTAACTCCTTATTTATTGATTTATGGCAGAGAAGAGCTGGGGAATGGATGCTTGTTGAAAGAGACAATAATTAGAAGGAAGGATGGAAGCTGAGGGAAGGCCATTATTGGTAACACATAGTGTTCGGGGATGTTATAGTATCAAGGAGGGATTGATGTTGGGGAAGCAGGTGGTTATGGAGCTGAGATGTGGGGATGTTTGACAGGGCCCAGCACAAGCAAGCATAACCAAGGTGATCTTAGGACCTTATATTTGCTGTGATGGATGGGTCTTATCAAGTATAATGAATCACCAATCATTCAGTTCTTTGTCTTCCTATGTCACCCTCTTCAACAAGTTCCATCCACTTTAAATAACCAGCATTTCTTTATGCAACTGTTCTCATCCATTTACATCACATAATCAAACCAGTGCAGTCTTCATTTTTACATGCTACATTTGATTCCTTGTATGCCGATTTGCTGTACATGAAAGCTGACATTGCAATGGAGCATACTAGTTTCATTTCTCTCTAGTCTTTGCATGTCCTCTATATTCAGAGTCCACATCTCACCACCATTTAACATTGTTGTTCATAGTGAAGCATTAAACAATCTACTTTTCATTCAGGGAGAGAGAGAGAGAGAGCAACCTTTTGTTGCAAACAGAACCAGTATTTCTCTGCACTTTATTCATCCTATTGTTCTAGCAACTGTATTTTCAGAACAGCCTCCACCACTGCTAATTAGGTCATCTAATTTATAAAAACTATCTACTACCTTCAGGGATATATACTCTTAGTGTTTATGGCTACTGTGTATCTTCCACATACAAGCCTTCCCCATTAGCCATCCTGTGATTCCACTGCTCCACTTGTGTGTCTATAACCTGTCTGGGTGCACTGTATGGAATTCCTGCCTATACTTTTTTGCATATCAGGCAGGATCATTTACCTGAAGGGAATAGTGTCTTGTCTATATTCTTGCTCTGAGAAATGAGACCATTAGCCTATAGTAGTTCCCCAGGGAGATCCAGTCTCTACTATGGCCTGGGGGTGCAATATATGAAATATGAGGGGACTGAAAACCAAGCTCTGGTGAACTCTTACCTATACTCTAAATCCATTGCTGATCTCCTGGTTAACTCTCACTTTACTGATAGCTCCCCTGTACATAACTTGTATGGCTTTCACCAGCTGTTCATCTACCTCTAACTTCCCCAGAGACCACCCTATCGCAGTATGAGAGAATAAATCAAAGGCTTTTTCTAGGTTAGCAGATATATAGAGAAGGGCAGAGAGAGCAGGAGATGCAGTAGAAATTGGTAGAAATGCAGGTGAAGGAGTCGGTGATATGATAGTGTTGATGATGGGTGCTGGTGAGGAGCGTTGTGTTGGAGAGGTAAGGGCATGGGCGGGAGCAGGGTAATGAGCTGGGTTGAGGGGTTGAGTTAGGGAAGAAGCTGTGGACCAAGAGGTCTTGTAGGTTGTGGGCTCATTTGAAGGAGGGGAGGGGTCAGTTAGGGAAGATGTGCGAAGTGGAGGGGTCAGACTGGAGTCACCGGAAGGCTCGGAGAATGGTGCGTTGGAGAGGTAGGATGGTGGGGTGGTAGGTGAGGAGAAACGGGAGACAGTGGGGCGGGTGCAGGGGGAGAGAGCAGATGCATGGTCCACAGAATATGCTCTGGCAAGGGCAGTGAGGATAGTGGTGAGGATATATATATATGTGTAAATGTGTTTAACTATCTGCCTGTTTGTGTGTGTCAGTTTATCTGTTTCTCTATCTACCTACTTACACAAACCCACCACAAATCACAAAAAATATGCAGTATATTGATTATGTTACCCTGTACTCTTCAGAGTTGTTTGGTATGGAAGAAAATTTGAAAAACAGTCACCATATTTTCTTACATATCTGCCTACTTAGAAGAGTCAGGCTTTTATCTGACATCCTACTGAACCCCAGTGCAAAACCAATTTGTAAGATTGGCCACGATGGATATATATTTCAAATTTACAGAAAACAAAAGAGGAAGACAGGTGAGGGAACAACAAGTAGATGTATGAATTTAATGCTCAGGAAGAATGGAAAAGTCTTTGATGTTTCAAGCTCATGCTCTTTGACAGAAAATATTGGGAGGAGGAAAATGGAGTGAGAAAAAATGTGTATAAACTGTGATTTGTGTGTGTGTGTGTGTGTGTGTGTGTCTCCTTGTCTCGACCTTGCACTTTACTCATGAATGTGTCACCATCATACATTTGGTGTTGCTCATTTCCAATCATCCACAAAAACATGTCTTGTCATGCAGAAAACAACATTCTTGGAATCAAGGGAAGGTTGGGGAAAAGAGTGCAATCCAATCAGAGAAAATCTGTCTCGGTGAATTCTTTCTCACTCATGTTAGCATGGAAATGTGGACATTAAAATGATGATGAAATACTTCATATATTTGTAGACAATATTTATTTGTTGTATATCCTGGTTTGGCCTAAATTGTCCTATTTTAACTCCTTGTTCTGGCTTTCCAGCCAATTTGAAAGTCTGTCCCAGTTTTTAATAATCTTGAAGTATTTATTTGTTACTATCTTTATTATTTGACAGAAAGGCGCAAGACATTGGTGCTAATTAGTCTTACTAAACCATAATGAAACACTTGTAGCAGGAACCCTGTTGAAACTTGAAATTAAAATCTTGTACTTCATTCATACACACGGAAAAAGTCCAAATATTTAGAATTGTTCCCTCAGTTTCAAAAAAGAAGGAAACAGATGACCATTGGAAAACCAGATTGTCTCTGGAGAAACTAACTAGTGACTGAGAATCTTGTGTTGAGACAAACAATGGCATTCTCTGAACTATGCTATGTTCAAGTATTTATAATTGTTAAAATTAGGCCTTATATTACATGCATTTTCCATGAGAAAGCCAGAAACACTGCAAAGCTTGTTTGATTTAATTTGTCTTGCAAGTATCTCACCAAAAGTGGCTGCTAAAGAAGTTAATTTTGCTTTTCATACTGTTTCACATGACTTGAATTTCAAAACATCTGACTGCATTTTAGCCAAAGTTGTAGCTAGTCCTGACAAAATGGGAACCTGTAAATTTTTATGCAAAATTTGGAAGGTGCTATATTGGCATTAAATGAAGCTGAGGTGTACATATTGTGTACAACTTCATACCAATTAATATCAAATAACTCCTGAAAATATTAAAATATTTTCTTATATATACAAGTCATTTAATGTCTCTAAAAGAATTTTGTGACTTTGCCAGTGTGGGAGACAAAAACATAATACAACATGTTAATATATCAACAGTTGAAATAATTCTTCACATTTGTTCTAGCAGAATTGTGCTGAGACTGGCAAAGCAAAAAGATATGTTTTTAGTTTGAATATGGATAGCTTAATTTTTTCAAGAAACTGGAGTACAATACTAAGTAGCAGGAGAAAAAACTCTGAATTTGTACCTCAAAACGGAAAGGTTTTGCAGAGAAACCAGGACAAAAAATTAGGGAAAGCATTGGAAAAGTGAAGAAAGAGTGTAAAAGGTTTTATGAAAGATGTCTCCCATACCTAACCTATGGAAAGAGAACTTTAAACCAGCAGAAGACTGTTGTGGTTAGATATTTTGGCCAATTGTTCAACAGTCTACAGTTAAAATCAAAGGATTGAAAAGCAAGTAGTAAACATTGGTCAGTTATTTGATGTGGCTGTTATTGCAAAGTCTTTGAGCTTCTAAAGCAGAATTTTGGGCAACACAAAACTTTACGCATGTAAAATAGTGGCCAAATTATTTGCTCATTGCTAAGAGAAAATTTTAGTGCTGTAGTATTCATTCACTATCTACATAGTACTTTTGCACCTGTGCATATGTGGTCAGAAAAGAGGTGCAAGTTAAAAGTCAGTGGTTTTCTAATTACTAAAATAAACACTCACCTAAGCTGCTCAGATATTTTTGATAAAATTTAAAATATCAAATTTCTTATGAAAATATTTCCAAAAGAACAGTATGAAAGTACTTGGCAGTTGAATAAGATGTTACTTGTCAATAGAAACAGATAATTGTATACACTTATTCTATCAGGTAAAGAACTAGCTGCTTTGTACATCTGATTCCTGTCCCTTTGTCTCATACCCAGCTGTTAAACCTTCTAAGTAAGAAAGATCAATCATACATCTTACCAGTTCACATGTATCACTTCAGTACTTGCCAGGAATTGCCTTCATATAAGAACAAAATAGGCAGTTATGTTAATACATTTGCAGTAAAAAGTCCTCCAGATGGCCCACTCTTCTTTAACACCCATCCCATATGCTGTAACTCTTTATCATGCATGGTATTTCCACTGTCCCAAATTTCAGTTCCTATAATCCTTGTTGCAATCTAAAAGAATATGGTGAGTCTACACTCACACACATTTGCACACTCAAGCATATATAGTTTAAAGAAAATAAACGTTAAAAAGGTCAACACAGGAAGAAACAAAGTTCGATAACTATGTTATTGGTTTAATGCTTGTATATATATATATAATATATATATGCATGTTGTTTAATGTACTCAGTATATATTTTCATATATTGAAGATATTATCTAGTCAAGTTTTAAAGTATGCCTATGTTTGGTGAAAAAAATGGAAAAAGAAAGGCAAAAAAGAATTAGTTACATTCCCTTTGACTGAAGAATCATAAGGCTAGATGTGGCAGAATCAATGGAAGGGGTCTAAAGTGTGCAAAACAGCTTCTCTGTCTGGTGAGGTTGGTATTCTCCAGTTTGCCAAAAGAAACTTTGCCATATGCTTACATTTGCTGAAAATTTCTGATCTGGAATTCAACAGTGTTGTGGAAGTTTTAGATCTAAAAAGGATGTGCAAAACTGTATAACTTGCATTTGTTTTATCCATTAACATATGACATGAATTTTTCTATGGTTTTCCACTTTATTGTATGTGGTGTGGAGTGTGTCGTAAAGCCCATATATGGTTAGCTGACTTAGTTTTGTCCATGTGCCGGAAAAACATAGGTGTTCAGTGTGGCATTTTTTGTAGTTGCCTTTATACAACCTGATGTAATTCTTCTTTTTGGTTATGTTATCATATAGTGTAGCTGTAATTTCTGCTTCATATAAGATGAAGTTTATTGTGCGCCCCTAGTTGAGTGGACAATGAATGGACAAGCTTCAGAGTCTCAGCAGTTATAACTGGAAGTGGGCTGTTGGTGTTGGTTATGGGTGATGATGCTCTTTATATTGGGGCCAGCAGCTTTATGATAATTTTTTTGTCTGTTAAAGATCTTTCTGTACATGTGATTTTCTGGGAAATGTTTATCTAAGAGAGAGAGGAATTTTTTAACTAAATTAGCTTTAACATTTTGGGAGAGTGAGGGCAAACCAAATTAATTTCCTATTCTAAGGTGCATTTTTATTATTCGTATTATTACTAGAAAAGTTGTAATATAAATTATCTTTGAAGCTACCATTACCTAGGACATTTTCATAGTAAGAGGCTTATCAAAAATCTCTTTAGAGGAAGAGAGGTTGAATATTCTGCTATTAATGTTTAGCTATCAGGTTTCTAAACCTGGTAGCGAAACTGTTTGTGAGTGCAGTTAAATTTCTTGTTGCGTTTATGGTATGGTTTATTAGAGTGAAAGTTTAGATCTAGGGAAACATCTTAAAATTGACTTTTAACAAATCAGTCATGACTGTGATTTTGAGGCTTAATTGACTAAAGGTAGTGAGTATGATCATTGCGGCCATGAGAAATTCCCAATCCATTGTTTAGGTGTAGACCAACATTGTGGGATGGGAACATTGAACAATTCATTTGTATCAGATATTTTAACCCATGGCTGTTATTTACTTATCTACTTGCCCTCTTATCTCAGTCACACTCTTACTATCCTCTCTCACTCACGCTATATCCTCCAACACTGTTCTATCTAACTATTCAGCTGGTAAAGTCTCTTTCACCTTACAATGTAGAAGGCAATCACTACTAAAATTCCACTCATATCATTCTATAGAGTGGTTGATGAGCTGTCTAGGATTAGTTAATAACTTATATTACCTAATAAATGAAAAAGGCAGGGGATCAGAGAGCATAGTAGTAAAGGTAAGAACTGATTGGAAGAAGTTCAAGAAGTTATTACCTCTGCTGGCAACAAAGGGTTTTTTCTCAGAGTGTAAGATGGACTGTATGCTGCTTGTATATGAAGTTTGATGCTGTTTAAAAGTGAGACATGGCCTCTTTGAGTGCAGATTTATGAAGAGTAGAATTAAATGAACCGAACATAGTCTGTTGGATGTGTAATAGTATACTATACTAGTGTAAGTATAGCATATACTATACTAGTGTAAGTATAGTATCATATATTATGGTTGCAAAATGATATAATCTGACCTTGCCAGCAATTTATATGTGTGTACTGTTTGCCAGGAATGCGTTTAATATGTAAATTAGTCTATCCAGTTGTGTCACACTGTTGAACTTATTGGGTATTTAAGCAATGTATTCATGGACTGTTGGTGGGTTGGATGTGGTATTAATGAAAGAGCAATAACTCTTGAAATATGTAAATACACCCATTACCTACATTTTCTCTCTTCAATTGCATTGTTTACTTAGATATATTCATTTGCAAATGTTGTAACTGGCAGTGCTGACTCTGGAAAGCTATCACTATAAAGCACCATAGGAGGGAGACAAGTACAGTTTGACAATACAAGAATACACTATTTGCTTGATCATTTTTTTTATCAAAATCATATTTCATTTGAAAGTTTTCTATGTGAACTTTCTTCTCATATAATTTGAATCAAAATCCGACTCATGGCATATTATGCCATATTCCTTTAATCACCCTGGTATTTCCACCCATTCACAAAGTTTGTCCTTTTTTTTTTTTTTTTGACTACTGAAAGGTAGCTCTCATCTTTGTTCAGTGTGCTGGAACAGTATTACTTGATTCTTTTGCAGATCATACTGTCATGAAAAGGACTTTTACCGCTTTATTTTGATATAAAAATCAGTGAAAGTAGGTCAAATAATCCCTATGACATATAAAAGTGAAAATTTTATCAACTTTCACTTAGAAAATAATACATTTTCTTCAAGATTTTTATGTCTTAAGAAAGAAAAATTACTTGCCAGTTAGATATGATCATTGCTGAATCTGGCCACAGTATGGTGAAAAAGTGCAAAGTCAATAAAGAGAGTGGTACACTGACACTACTAGTCAAAGTGACATATTCCTCTGTGGTTAGAGGTCAAACACAACACAAATCTGAGGTTTCAGAATCCAAGGCTCTGGTTTGAGCCAGAGTTTCAAGAAATGAACTAATTACTAAGTAAACATATTTCTATAGAAAAATGCACTAAATTGAGCTGCTTCAGACTTCTAGAACCCATAATTAGCATAGAATGATTGTATTGTGAATCTTTATTCCCTCTTGTTGTGTAACAAAGTGTGGAGATTGATGTCTGAATTATACCTTGTGGATATTCTTGTACATGTAAATTTCATTGTCCTTTGAGAAATATTGGTAAAATTTTGCAAACACAATTATATTGTACAATGAATATTATTTTGTAGACTATTTAGGTTCAATATGAAGCATTTTCTTTCCCAATTTTGAATATAGTTGGATAATGTGTAGTAGTGTTTAAATATTCATTTTAGGTTTTTGTCTCTCTCTCCTACTAACAAGTTTGCTATGTTACAGATGTTTTTAATATCTTTAATTCAAGCTTTTAATGCTAAAGCAAGGAATTAGATTTCACATTTTGTTTGTCTTTTAATCTGGGTCTACATGCAATTCTGAGAAAGGTGCCAGGTCATCATGTCATGTGCTAGAAGCAACAGCTAAATCTTCTGTAAATCATACACTTTTTCATTTGAAAATGTTTTCAAAGATCATTTCATAACCAAAACGTTTCTCTTGTTTTTTTAAGTACATTGTACTAAAAAAAGAGGCCAAAATCAGTCCAGAGGGGAGGGAAGGAGGTTGGAAAAAATCATAGATTTTCAAGAAATCTTTTTATAACATACCTTGCCTGTCATTTCCAAGGTGGTGGTGAAAAGAAAATTGGAAAAAACCCATCAAAATTCAGCTTAAATGGACATCCTGATCCCAAACTCTGCTGCTTATAGCCATTTTTAATAGTTCATTAAAATTGTATTGAAATGGTGTCATGATCCCAAATCTCAGGATTTATTTAGCTTGCATCTATTACAAATATGCCAAAACTCAAGTCCTTGTGACTTGTACTTTTGAATTTAGCTTAGTCTGAAAACACTGAAATTGACTGTTTGTTACATGTAACAAAATAGGTTTTACATAAATATTTTAAAAATTGCTCCCAAAACAAAGTTTTATTTTCAAAAACCTTAAAAAAAGAAAAAGAAAGGCACCTATTTGTGTTATTCAAAGTTGGTTATCACCTCAGTTTCAAAGATATATTACAAAATGCTCAATTATTCATGTAGGCTAATTAGGCAAGATTTTTTACAAATTCACTGGCCACCCAAGTTGTCATATCTCCTAAAATATTCATTCAAATTTCACAAATGAGGTATCAAAATGTTTGTTTTGGGATGCTCTCCAAGAAAATGTACAATAGAAATTACATTTAAATATTTTCAAAAATTCATAGTGACCCCTATAGAAAATCATATTTTACTTGGATGTTCTGAGATATTTGAAAGAGAGAGTGTAATGGAAGATGCTTAAAATATGACTAAACAAAACACTGTTTTTTCTTTGCATTTTTCAGATTAACTGTATCTAGTATTTTTATTACTTATCCTCTATACTGCTCTTCATAATTTCACCATGATAATACTTGCTCATGGGTTCCTGTTTTTGCAAAGACAAGTTCCTATGATTTATGTTAAATTATTTTTTACACTATTATTTTGCATCACGGACTATTTATAGAAATTGTTCCTATCAGTATTTATCATTTTCTTTGTAGATAATGGAATTTAACCCGTTATATTTGAAATACTTGTTCCTTGCACAATGCTTCTGTGGTAAGTAACAATATGTTTCTTATATAAACATTTTTATTCAGAATTTTAAATTGTCATAAATTTGTATCCACTGTAGAATTTAATCATAACTATTGCTGTTTAATCCTAAGGCCAGTGCTGATAAATTATGTTTAAAGGTGTTGCATATGTTGATATTTCATATTGTTTTTGCAGCTTCATTTTCCTTATTAAGGTGATAATTGGTGATTTGAGGTGAATTTGGCTGCTATTTATAGCAGATTGATTTGAACCTGACTAGCCTACAGCTATTTTCATAGCTACTATATATTGGAACAGTTATGGCTGTGTGATTTAAGAGTTAAGTGCAGACATGGCTAAGAAGTTCGTGTTCCAAACATGTAGCTTTGAGTTCAGTTTCACTGCATGACACCTTGAGCAAGTATGTTATACTATAGCTTCAGATCAACAAAAGCATTCTTAGTAGATGTGGCAGATATAACTGAAAGCCCATCATATATATATATATATATATATATAAAATCCTGCTCGATCTGTAGGAAAGGCGTGGGTAGAAACTTTATAAGATGTACCCAGTATAAGCTATGGACACATAACTGGTTCAGTTATATCAAAGAAAGGCCAACTGAGAAGATAGTTTTTGTATGTGGCAGATGCTCAGGAGCAATAAACACTGAAAATATGCAGAAATCAACTTCCCCCACATTCCAGGGAGAAAAACTAGTAGTTGATAGCTTCCATTACCTAGGTGACCAAGTCAGTAGCAGGGGAAGGTATGCTGAAAATGTAGCTGCTAGAAGAAGAATAGCCTGGGCAAAGTTCAGAGAGCTCTTACCTTTGCTGGTGACAAAGGGCCTCTCACTCAGAGTAAAAGGTAGACTGTATGACGCATGCCACACGGCAGTGAAACATGGGCCATGACTGCTGATGACATGCATAAGCTCGCAAGGAATGAAGCCAGTATGCTCCGATGGATGTGTAATGTCATTGTGCATACTCAATAGAGTGTAAGTACCTTGAAAGAAAAGTTGGGCCTAAGAAGCATCAGATGTGGTATGCAAGAGAGATGACTGCGCTGGTATGGTCATGTGGTGAGAAAGGATGAGGATAGCTGGTATGGTTATGTGTTGCATGTGGATAAGGACAGTTGTGTGAAGAAGTGTCATACACTAAATGTGGAGGGAACTTCTGGAAGAGGTAGACCTGGGAAGACCTGGGATGAAGTGGTGAAGCACGACCTTCGAACATTAGGCCTCACTGAGGCAATGACTAGTGACCGAGACCTTTGGAAATATGCTGTGCGTGAGAATACTCGGCAAGCCAAGTGAGACCATAACCGATGGCCTATGCCAGGGGTATAACCAGCCCACTTATGCGTACCTTTAGTTGGACACTAAACTCTGCTTGTGAAGACCTGTTAGGGCAAATGAAATCGAAATCGAATTCGGTGGGGCGCTAAGAGCACCAGCTGAGCATGATTGTTGCCGGAGCAGCTGACTGGCTTCTGTGCCGGTGGCACGTAAAAAGCACCACTTGAGCGTAATCATTACCAGTGTCGTTTTACTAGCACTTGTGCCAGTAACATGGGAAAAAACTTTCGAGCATGGTCTTTGCCAGTGCCGCCGGACTGACTCCCATGCAGGTGGCACGTAAAAAACATCATTTGAGCATGGCCATTGCTAATACTACCTGACTGGCCCTCATGCCAGTGGCAGATAAAAGCACCCACTACACTCTCAGAGTGGTTGGTGTTAGGAAGGGCATCCAGCTGTAGAAACTCTGCCAGATCAGATTGGAGCCTGGTGCAGCCATCTGGTTCGCTGGTCCTCAGTCAAATCGTCCAACCCATGCCAGCTTGGAAAGTGGATGTTAAACAATGATGATGAAGATATATGTGTCTGTGTGTGAGTGTGTGTGTGTGTGTGTGTAGATCTATATATATGTATATATATATATGTGTGTGTCTATATATATGTATATGTCATATATATGTATTAGTGTGTGTGTGTATATATATATATATGTATATGTATATATATGTGTGTATATATGTACATATATATATGTATATATATATATGTATGTATATATATATAAGTATATATATATGTATGTACATTTATATATTTGCTGTGCAAGATTTTTTATGTGAAGTCGTGTGTTGAAACAGATATTATTATATTACGGAATGGTCATTTTGTCAGTTTAGCCAATAAAAAAACATGCACTAAATATTTGGTGTTATTTTGCTTCAGGGATATTTAGTTCTTTACATTAATCTTAATCTTATTTCGGCCAGAGTTCTTTCGTCACACTCCTGTGACTGCATCAGTGGTCCTTTGTTTTGTTTTCTTCTTTCTTTTTTGTGTCTCTCCTTACTAACCGTCAGCCATTTTGTATTTCTATTGTATGTCTTCATTTGCGCATGCTTATATCTCTATGTGCGTCTATGTTTATTTAGTGTGTGTGTGGGGGATGCCTGTAATATTTGTATCTTCTGTTTATATACGTTCATGTAATTTGTTTTTGTTGTTGTATTTGTTTATTCTTATTTTGTTCATGTGTTTACATCCCTTTATTATTATCATTACATATGCTTGTATGTATGTATGTATAACAACAATACTAGTAATAATAATAATAAATAAAAAAAAAAATAGTTATTTATTTCTATTTGTTTATTTATCTGTGTACTTATTATGTTTTCGGGATCCTCTACCGTCATATGTTGTGGTGTGTGCTATTGTTCCATTCTAGTTTTCTATTCAGGCTAGGTTTATTTTCTATTATGTGTGTAGCTTCTGTAATTTGTCTGATTGTTGCATCTGTTCTATGTGTGGACAATATTTTAATTTCTATGTTGTTGATTGATCCCCCGTGTTCCTGTTCGGCATGTTGGTACAGAATCGATGAGCTTTTACCTTCCTTGAGTTGTCTCCAATGTTCATTTACCCACTCTCCTATACTTCTTGCCGTTTCCCCTACATATGTCGTTGTCTTGTTACTGCATCGTCCCTCTATACATCTTATACTATAGACTACATTTCTGGCTTTACAGTTTGTTTGTGGGCTAAATCTACATACAGTACAGTACTTATCAGTACAGGGAGTTCTACTAAAAGGATAGGTTCTACCAATTATAGATTTGATAGGGTTGCCTGGCTTTTCAACAACCTTAATCCTTAGCTTAAGTTTGTCTAGGGTCCTTCTAAAGCGGTACGCCAGTTCACCTCCAGGGGTGGTGTCAATGAACATGACACTCTGGTATTTATGGCTATCATACCAAGAGTTGGCCTTCCCTATTTTCTTTTTTGTCCTTTCTATAGTGTTCCATGACTTGTTCCTATAGAGTGGGCAAATCCCATTCCTATCATTACATAATATATTATCAAATTTCTTCATGGCTCCTTTGTATACTCTGATCCTTTCTTTATGGCTGTAACCTGAGAACTGCATGCGGTTCAGAAATATAACAATATATGTATGTATATATATATGTATATATATATATATCATCATTGTTTAACGCCCGTTGGGTTGGATGGTTCGACCGGTGTCTGGCAAGCCAGGATGCTGTGCCAGGCTCTAGTCTGATCTGAAAGTGTTTCTAGAGCTGGATGCCCTTCCTCACGCCAACCACTTCATGAGTGTAGTGGGTGCCTTTTACAGAGGAGGCTGGCAAGCGACCACAATAGGTTGTTTCTTTTTATGTGTCACCAACAAGTACGCCAGTTAGGCGGCGCTGGCATCAGCTACGTTCAGACGGTGCTTTTTACATGTCACCGGCACAGGTATCTTAACTACAATTTCCATTTGATTTTTATTTTGATGTTGGTGTAGACGTAGTTGACTCAATAGGTCTCCTCAAGAACAGCGGGTCAGTGTATATATATATATATATATATGTGTATATATACACACACACACACATATATATATATATATGGATATCTCTCTCTCTCTTTTGGAGAGGCACAAGCACCTACACGCACATATACACACACGGCAGTAACTTCCGCCTGCCAAATTCAATCACAAAGCTTCGGTCGGCTCGGGGCTATAGCGGAAGACACCTACCCAAAATATATATAAAACTGAGAATGTGTGTCTGTCTGTGTGAATCCCTAAAACTTGAGAACTACATAACCAATTTCATTCAAATTTTACACATGCCTTACTTAAGGTCCATGTAGTGTCATGGGCAAAAAAATGTTTAACTTCTTGCCTAGGGTGAGCCCACATCAATATCATATCTTCTCCACTATTTCAGTATTATGTGTTAAAAGTGAAACAAAAACATCTCTCTATTGTAATGTCAGATACTTTCACTTTAATACTGAAACTATTAAAGTCAGACTATTATGTAAGAGTGATGAACCATTAACAGTGGACATCCATTTTGCTAGAAGAAGATCTGCTATGGTCTTATATGCTACACGACTGGTTTTCAATTCATATTAATCAAATTAATATTCAATTTCTCAACCTTATTACTTTAAATTTACATTTACATGTGTATATATATATCTTTCCTGAGCGTCCAATAATACTATATTTGTTCCACGTCCTCGCGTTGTTGTGTTTTCTTGTTTGGATTAACTTTATATATATATATATATATATATATATATATATATATAGATGTATACATATAGATGTATATATATGTATATATATGTATCATCATCATCATCATCATCGTTTAACGTCCGCTTTCCATGCTAGCATGGGTTGGACGGTTCAACTGGGGTCTGGGGAGCCCGAAGGCTGCACTAGGCCAGTCAGATCTGGCAGTGTTTCTACAACTGGATGCCCTTCCTAACGCCAACCACTCCGAGAGTGTAGTGGGTGATTTTATGTGCCAGACGAGGCTGGCGAACGGCCACGATTGGATGGTGTTTGTTACGTGCCCACAGCACAGAGGCCAGTCGATGTGGTACTGGCTACAGCCACGTTCGAATGGTTTTCTTACGTGCCACCGGCACTGGTACCACAAAGATACAAATTCCATTGATGTTCATCTATTTTGATTTGGTTTGATTTTCACTTGCCTCAACAGGTCTTCACAAGTGTCCCAAGAAGGAAGGTATGCACAGGTGGACTGACTACGTCCCAGGTAGGGGCCACGGGTTATGGCCTCCACTAGTCTTGCCGGGTCTTCTCACGCACAGCATACTTCCATAGGTCTCGGTCTCTAGTCATTTCCTTAGTGAGACCGAAAGTTCGAAGGTTGTGCTTCACCACCTCGTCCCAGGTTTTCCTGGGTCTACCTCTTCCACAGGTTCCCTCAACTGCTAGGGTGTAGCACTTTTGCACACAACTATCTTCAGCCATTCTCGTCACATGACCATACCAGCGCAGACGTCTCTCTTGCACACCACAACTGATGCTTCTTAGGTTCAACTTTTCTCTCAAGGTACTTACACTCTGTCGATTATGAACACTGACATTACACATCCATCGGAGCATACTGGCTTCATTTCTTGCGAGCTTACGCATATCCTCAGCAGTCACGGCCCATGTTTCACTACCATGTAGCATGGCCGTACGTACACATGCATCATACAGTCTGCCTTTTACTCTGAGCGAGAGGCCTTTTGTCACCAGCAGGGGTAAGAGCTCTCTAAACTTTCCTCAGGCTATTCTTACTCTAGCAGTTACACTTTCAGCACACCCACCCCCGCTACTGACTTGGTCACCTAGGTAGTGGAAGCTATCAACTACTTCTAGTTTGTCTCCCTGGAACATGGTGATATGTATGTATATATGAACAGATCAGAAGAGGACTTACAAACATTCCACAACATCCTCAATACGCTGCACCCATCTATTAACTTCACATTTGATATCAGCCACAATGAACTTCCCTTCCTAGACATCAACATCAAAATACACAACTCCATCGTCACAACAGACAAAAAACTGACTCACATCAATACTTAAATTTTCACTCCTGCCACCCATCCCACACAAAAAGAAACATCCCATATAGTATGGCACGACGAATATGTAGCATAGTAACTGATTCACAAATACGACTAATAAGACTAGATGAACTCAAAAACTTCCTCCTAGAGCAAAAATACCCCCTTAAACTAATAGAAAATGGAATCACAAGATCATTAAAACTAGACATCGCACAACTCAGGACACCCAAAACAAAAAACAAAGAAAACACTATCCCTTTTATAAACACACACAACCCTGGAGTTACCAATATCTTCCGAACCATACATTCAAACCTACCAATAGCCTTACAAAGCTCCAAAATGAAAAACATATTAAACAAATATAGCATAAAAAACAGTAGACGACAGGACAAAAACCTAAAGAAACACCTAACAAGAGCGAAATTCTCTTCAGAAACTAAAACGGAATTCTTTGCAAAAGAGCGCGAAGATGGTAGATGTGGGATCTGCAGCAACCCCACCTACAAATACATAGAGGGTAACAGAGAGATGAGATTTAAAAATGGCGGCATATTCAAAGTAAATGCAGATATGAACTGCAAGATGCAGAACGTCATATACTGCATAACCTGCCCCACGTGCAAGGAGAATTACGTAGGTGAAACTGGTAATTCTTTGTGCCAGCGAGCCAGGATTCACCGACAACATATTCGGCAGGAAGAACTACGCAAAATACCACTAAGTACACACCTAGCTACATGTGGAGAAGGAAAATTTAAGATCTTTCCCTTCTACAAGTGTCCGAAGAACAACACCTCTTTCAGGAGGAATATGGAAAAATATTTCATAGCTAAGTTCTCCCCCAAATTAAATGGCTGAAACTTTACTCAACATACATTGAAGGACAAATCTTTCGATTTACAATATAATATAGTAGAACATTTAATATATGTGTGTATATATAAATATATAGGTGTGTGTATATATATGTTACCTGTTATATACATTATATTGTTTTTGTAATTTACTTGATCTTTACTTGCCAATTGTCATTCTAATTTTAACCTTCCTATGATATGCAATTTTCAAGATGGTGTAATTTGATTGTTCATTTTGATTCGATAGAAGGTGAGTTTTTTTCTAATATTTCATGTGTAAGCATGTATATATATATATATATATATATATAGTGACATTGAAGGACGCATCTTTCGATTTACAATCTAATATAGTAGAACATTTAGTATATGTCTGTATGTGTATATATATATGTGTGTATGTATATATATATATTGCCTGTTATATACATTATATTATTATTTTTATAATTTACTTCCATCTTTACTTTTTAATTGCCACTTTAATTTTAACTTTCCTATGATATACAATTTTCAAGATGGTGTAATTTGGTTGTTCATTTTGAACCGATAAAAGGTTTTTTTTCAAATATTTCATGTATAAGTCTGAGTATATATATGTAGTGGTATAAATATCAACACAAAAATTTTTTTTTTCTTCTCCCCTCCCTCCCTTATTTTTATTTTTATTTTCCCTTTTCTCTTTTTGTCTCTCTCCCCTTCTCCAAACACACAGAGACACACACACGTACACACACACACACGCACACACACACACACACACACACCTCCACAAAACGATCATACAAAGTAGAAAGAGTTCTTGGACCCCAAATGGCATTTGACCATCCTCAAAATCATAAAAGGTGTAATTTATGGCCTGCCTACCCACCAACACACACTCAGTAACACTAAAATGGACAAAGCTAAAATTCTTAGAACTCCCTTGGGGTCCAGCAGGCCAAAAGAAATCCTTCTTCTTCCCTCTCCCTTCCCCTCTTTCTCTTTAGCCTCAGATACAAACGCACACACACATACACATACACACATGTTCTCTCTCTCACTACCTCCTCATCCACTTCACCCTCTTGTGCTGTCTTGTTCCTCCCCACCACTATGAGAAACTTTATAAAATGATTAAAATTCCCCACAAAGGAATTATTTTTATTTGAAAACCCCACTAGAATGGGAGAAAGCGCTAATGATCTGAATGATATGATATATATATGTAAAAAATGTAATATATAAATAAATATCTGTAAATATGAACCATCTGATCTTCTGATTACCTCATTTCTTCTAATATATATACAGGTATATATATGGATGTATATATATATACATGTATATATATATAGATGTATATGTATACATGTATATGTATACATGTGTATGTATAGCTGTATATGTATACACATATATGTATAGATGTATTTCTATAGATATACATGTATAAGTATACATATATGTCTAGATGTATATATATATAGATGTTCATGTAATATGTACACATATATACATGCATACATATATATACACCCATACGCACACACATACACACACACATGCACACACACACACATAGGTGCAGCCGTGGCTGTGTGGTAACAACTTGGTTCCAAAACACATGGTCCTCAGTTCAGTCCCACTGTGTGGTGACTTGGCATGTGTCTTCTGCTATAGCCTCAGACCAACCAAAGCCTTGTCAGTGGATTTTGTAGACAGAAACTGAAAGAAATCAATTGTATATATATATGTAAGTCTATGTGGGTGTCTTTGTGTTTCTCCCTCATCACTGCTTCACAACTGGTGTTCGTTTATTTACATCCCCATAACTTACTGGTTTCACAAGAAGAAACTGATAGAATAAATACCAGGCTTATCGAAATATAAAAAAGCACTATGCAGTGTCTCATATTTTGTTTGCCCACTCAGTTGTATCTATCAATTTATCTTTGTGTGTGTGTGTGTGTGTGTGTGTGTGTGTGTGTATACATATATATATATATATATATATATATATATATATATATATATATATATATATATATATATATATATATATATATATATATGGATTTCATAGACAGGAACTGAAACAAATCAATTGTATATATATATATGTATGTATATATGTAAGTGTATGTGTTTTGGTATTGGCAACATGAATGACAATGGTCAGAGACTACTTGAATTTTGCACATACCATAACCTGTGCATCACCAACACATTCTTTGCCAGCTAGACATCCCACAAGGCATCTTGGAGACATCCAAGATCTCACCACTAGCATCAGCTGGATTTCATCAATACACGAAGATCCTTTCTGAATTCTGTTCAACTTACCCGTAGATACCACAGCATGGATTGTGACACAGATCATTCGCTAATAAGAAGCAGAGTGAGGATTCTGCCTTAAAAAGTCTATCACTCCAAGAAAATGGGCCAACCACGCATTAACACGCCAACAAAGCACGTGGAGTTCTGTTTTTGTTTCGACGGTCATTCGGAATACTCACAACATCATAAGCAGAAAGTGTAACCTCTCTAAAGAGCTGTTCTTCACTCCTGCTCCAGAGCGTGGGCTGCGGAATTATTCCGAAAAGCTCTGTCTATGATGATTTCATCTCAATTGAAGGAAAGGGGCTTTCTCCATCCAGGTTGCGGATCTGTGGAATAAGCTGCCAGACGAGATAGTGAAGATGCCGATGACCACTTGGTTCAAAGTCTCTCTTGACCAGAAATGGCCTGAACGCTTTGTATGACCACCCTCCCTGTCCCCCTACATGGCCTTGCTTTTGCTTTTTGAGCCAATAATAATTGAATTGAATTGAAAAAAAAAACACTGCCAGAACCTCGGACCCTACACTGTGAAAATGTTTTGCTGTTTCTATCAAGGTTGCCCTCAGTAGCTGCCCAACCTCCTATGCTGAAAGTAGGTGGAATTATATCAGGGAAGCTGTGTATACCACATCAATAGATACTTTCAGCATGAGAGAAAGCCAAAACCCAGATTGGTTCAGTGCTGCGCTCTCAGCTGGAAACAGTTATCGAAGCAAAGCGTGCAACTCTGATGCAGTACAAGAGTGATTCTTCTACAAAGTTACTCAAAGAACTCAGAAAGACAAGAAATAAAACCCAACTGACTGCCAGACACTGTGCAAATAGGTATTGGCAGGAAATGTGTCAGAGTATCCAGTCAGCTGCTGACAGTGGTGACACCCGTGGAATGTATGCCAGTTTGAAGAAGGCCCTCGGTCCATCCGCAACCAAGTCAGCCCCTCTGAAATCAACTACTGGAGATCTCATGAAGGACCAAATCAAGCAAATGGATAGATGGGAGACCACGGTAGCTGAGGCTGCAATCGAGGGTGTCAAGATCTTGCCAGTCATGTGCAAACTTGACAGTCTGCCATCTATAGCAGAACTCACCAAGGCTATTGACTCCCTAGCAAGTAACAAGGTTCTGGGAAAAGATGGCATCCCCTTAGAGATCATCAAAACCGGCAAAAACACCATCCTGCTTCAGCACCTTCGTGAGCTTCTGTATCAGTGCTGGGAAGCGGGTACAGTCCCTCAGGATATGCAGAATGCTAACATCATTACACTTTACAAAAACAAAGGTGATCGTGGTGATTGTAACCATTACCGTGGAATGTCTCTTCTAAGCACTGTTGGAATGACCTTTGCTCGCGTTATCATGTAGGTTACAACTGCTTGCTTCTCGAATTTATCCAGAATTGCTGTGTGGTTTTAGAAGAAGCATATCAACTATTGACATGATATTCTCCATACGCCAACCTCAGGAAAATTCCAGACAGCAGAATATGCCATTATATATGGTCTTCATTGATCTGACAAAAGCCTTTGGCTTGGTAAGTAGAAAAGGCCTCTTCATCATGCTCCAAAAAAATTGGATGTCCACTAAAGCTGCTAAGGATCATCAAATCTTTCTATGATGATATGCAAGGCACCATACAGCACTATGATTCAACATCAGCCGCCTTCCAAATAAAAATGGGGTAAAGCAAGGTTGTTCCTAGCTTCCATATTATTTGTCATCTTCCTCTCGCTGCTGCTGTCACATGCCTTTGAGACATCAGATGATGGAGTGTTTCTACACAGTAGAAGTGATGGGAAACTGTTCAATCTCTCGCGTATGTCCAAAATCAGAAGCGTCCTGATCAAGGAGCTACTATTTGCTGATGATGCTGCTCTGGTATCACATACAGAAGAAGCCCTACAAAGGCTCATCAACTGTTCTGAGCAAGCATATGGCAATTTTGGCTTAGTTATCAGCCTCAAGAAGACCAACATCATGGGTCAGGCTACATGAGACATCCCAAACATACATATTGAAGACCACAGACTACAGGAGGTGGAGAAGTTTACTTATTTTGGCTCTACCGTCACCTACAACCTATCCCTTGATGCTGAGCTCAATATACGCATTGGCAAGGCAGCTGTTGTGATGGCCCAACTCTCCAAACGGGCATGGGACAACAATAAGCTGACCAAGACCACAAAAATGAAGATTTACCAGGCATGCGTATGTAGCACTCTACTGTATGGAAGTGAGACTTGGACACCATACACATGCCAAGAGCGTTGCCTAAATATCTTTCACCTGTTCTGCCTCCGGAAAATCCTTGGCATCAAATGGCAGAATCATGTCCCCAACAAAGATGTCCTCAAGCAGGAATACTAAGCATATTTTCACTCTTCACACAAAGACGTATGAGATGGCTTGGACATGTTAGCCATATGGAAAATGGAAGAATCTCCAAAGACATACTCTATGGAGAGCTTGCAAGGGGCACTAGGTCTGTGGGAAGACCATTCTTACGATAAAAGGATGTTTGCAAAAGGGACATGAATGCCTGCAACATTAATATTACCAACTGGGAAGCAGTTGCCAGCAACCATGGAGATTAGCGACGTACCGTAAAAGAGGGAACACAAAGGAGTGACATAGAGAGAGAGGAGAAATGGAAAGACAAGAAAAGATGTCAACAAAAAACTATGACATTACAACCAGCCAGGCAAAGTCTTCGCTACATTTGTGACACCTGCCAGAGGGAGTGTTTGTCCAGGATAGGATTACACAGCCACAGCAGGAGATGTATTAATACATGAAATGTAAAAACCAGACTAGATTATTTTTATGCGCAACTCCATTGTCTCCCGAGACAAAAAGGATGCCAACAACAATATATATGGATTTTTTAGACAGGAACGGAAACAAATCAATCGCATATATATATATATATATATATATATATATATATATATATATATATGTATATATATATATATATACTAGCATTATAACCCGTCGTTGCTGGGTCATAGTGCTAGTGCATGTATATATGTGTTTATGTATGTGTACATATTACATGTACATCTGTATATATACATCTACGCATAAAATACAAAATACAAAGTTATATCTTGATATCGCTAGTGATAACAATACTCAAAAAATATAACAGACTGGAATTGTAGGCCTGTCTCTTGCAATTTCGATCAATTATATCTTGTCCTCCCTCTTGTATAGAAGTGTGGCTACAATCTAGCCTACCTCTACTTCTGGGGGGACATTTTAAATTTTTATCCGGGACGTCTTACATCCCAGATATAAAGGTGAAAATAAAATATTTCCACTTTGCAAGGTTCGAGTCGAGTACTCCCTTGCACGCTCCGTTGACTCGAACCTTGCTTCTATTGTGGCGAATTTACTGCCTCTAGTTAGATATCTTTCATAGTCGCACCAAGACACTTTTCGATGGTGCTTTCCTCCAGGTGTTCAAATTTTTTTTTCTCTACAGTATATACTTTATAGACAATAGTCTTTTCTTTAATTTAATTTTTTATTTCGTTTGGTGGTGTTATCCTAGATTTACCGTCTTTGTCGGTGATCAATCCGAAATAGGTTTGTATTTCTTCCATTTTAATTTTAATGAGTTTGCGCCTGCTGATGGCTGCAGCGAAATTCATTTTTGGACTTTCTTCTATCGAAGGCATTCTAACAAAAATGCTTCCGTGTAAACGGTGAAAATATTGTCAATTTCCCCAAACAGTGACACAATTCAATTTTTAAACAATAACCAAAGCTCCTTCTCCCAAAGGGGGAGGGTTACAGTTTACAGTTATTTAACAAATGCAACACGACAACGTTTCCCTTAGGAGGAACCAACAAACGTGATAACAATAGTTAAACAGTGAATCAAAAAGCAGTACGCAGTTGAAGCTATAGTCCTTTATGTATAATAGTCCATCTGGACTATTCCATTTCTGCACGCTAATTTTATTTTTAATTTATTCCCATTCATGTGAAACCACTTATTCAAGTTCAAGTCATTGATGCAATTTTATACCAATTGCTATTTTTACTTTTGTTATGTTACGATTATATTATACTTTAGTTTGATTTTAATTATTACTTACTACATATAATTCAATTGTTATTATTATCTCTAATTTCTATTGTTAAAGTGAAAGTATCTGACATAAAATAGAGAAATGCTTTTGTTTCATTTTTAACACGTAATACTGAAATAGTGGAGAAGATATGATATTGCTATGGGCTCGCCTTAGGCAAGAAGTTAAACATTTTTTTTTGCCCATGAAACTACATGGACCCTAAGTAAGGCATTTGTAAAATTTGAATGAAATTGGTAGTGTAGTTCTCAAGTTTTAGGGAAACACACAGACAGACAGACACACATTCTCAGTTTTATATATATATATATATATATATATATATATATATATATATGTATATATATATGTATGTATATATGTAAGTTTATGTGTGTGTCTTTGTCTGTGTTTCACCCTCATCACTGCTTCACAACTGCTGTTCATTTATTTACATCCACATAACCAACTGGTTTCACAAGAACAAACTAATAGAATAAATACCAGTCTTATCGACATAAAAAAAGCACTAGCCTGTGTCTCATATTTTTGTTTGCCCACTCAGTTGTATCTATCAATTTATCTTTGTATGTGTGTGTGTGTGTGTATATATATCTATATCTATCTATCTATCTATCTATCTATCTATCTATATATTTATGTATGTATGTATGTATGTATGTATGTATGTATGTATGTATGTATGTATGTACGTATGTATCTATCTATCTATCTATCTATATATATATATATATATATATATATATATATATATATATGTAGGTCCCGGGTTGAGTCGGGGTTAACCACAGTAAATAAGGTACTCAATACATAGCAGAGTAAATTAACTTATTTATAGAAGGAGCTTCTACAGGACTAGAACTCTAGAGTTCTAGTCCTGTAGAAGCTCCTTCTATAAAATAAATATATATATATATATATATGATTGATTGATTCTAGTTTCAGCTCATGAGCTGTGGCCATGCTGGGGCACCGCCATTATATATATATATATATAAATTTAGAAAGAAACACCTTTTATCAATTCAAAATGAACAATTAAATTACACCCTCTAGAAAATTACATATAATAGAAATATAAACATTAAAATAACAACAAAATGTCAATGATTAAGTAAATTGCAAAAAAATAATGATATATATTATATTGTATGAAATTTGATTTAGTACTTCTAAATTGAATTTTTTTTCCTTGTAAGTTTTGGATTTTATTCCCTCAAATATTAATAATATATATATATATATATATATATAACACCCTAATGGGAGCCTTAACTCACAAATTTTACTCATTTCTTTTATGATCCAAAACTAGGTCAAAAGTACTGAATGAATCTTTATGAAATTTGGAAATTATATTCTATGCATAAGGGCCATAACCCTTATGACAATTCATATATTTTTGCTGTTGATGAAATTTTAATCATAGATATTAGACACAAATGAAGTAATATTTATAAAATTTCATCTTCTTACAAGTTAGAAAGCCCCCTCCATGGGGACTTAACACCCACAATTTTGTCACTTTATCTAAGCATAAATGAATACAGTTGTTCTCTTGGAAGCTGTAGGGTTACCCGAGTATAAAAGATGAGCATTATTTGTAATTCAGTGGTACAACAGTGTAAGAGTTTGCTTTGACATACACTTACATTGTGATTTCTGCAATGTTGTGCATAAATTGTCAAGTAATTGAGAGGTATCTTTGCCTCCACTGATTCAGTTGCAAAGTGTTGAGTAAAGTTATTTGATTGCAGACCTCCTTTCGGTCTTTTTATTATCACTCGGTCACACATAGTCCCTAGATGGTAACATTGATTTCAAGGCCTTCCCAGATGAGTGACTGGTTATTCAAAGACATTTATAGATTGTAAATTTATTCTGTCCAGTTATGTATCAGTATAGTGGTCGTTTGCAAACTCCAACTTTCATTTCTCCTTAGCCCTCACATCACATAGTTGTTAATGTTTATTTCAGTTGGGTCACGCCCTTCCAATTTCTATAGATTTGTAATGCATCTTACGGCTGTGCCTGTCACCTGGATGGTGAGGAATCCTACATTGGGAGTGGTAACTACTAGGGTAGGGTAGCTGACTGCTTATTGCGATGATTCATCTTTTGGTTTCCTGTTGCTTGACAAACCCAGTGAACATATATTTCCTATTTCAAAAAAATTCAAACAATAGATATAAGACCCAAGTTAAAAAGATTCTCAACAATTCAACTTCTCTGGTTTGACATTCAGATGCCCACCCCCAATAGGGGCGTTAACTCTCACATTTTAGAGTTCTATGACCTCCATTTTTCAGGAGCAAAATCCTTTTAACAGGTTCTATAAGACTGGGATTTTGGAATATGCGCATAAAAATCAGTAGTATGGGATACATGTGGCATGATTACAATTTTGTTTGGGTGTGTAAAGAGGGAAAATAACCCTCATCTGCAATTTTGATGAAATTCGAAACATAGGTATTCAAGTTCATTACAGAAAATATAACAGAAAAGTCGCATTCTTCAATTGTGTGTAACTCAGGCAACGCGGGGTAACTCTCCTAGTATATATATATATACGTGAAAGGGCACCATTCAAGCGTGATCGTTACCAACATTGACTTACTGGCACCTGTGCCAGAGGTATGTCTTAAAAGATTTGAGTAGGTCATTGCCAGCACCGCCTTACTGGCCCTGTGCTGGTGGCACATAAAAAGCACACACTACACTCTTGGAGTGGGTGGCATTAGGAAGGGCATCCAGCTGTAGATCACAAATGGAACTTGGTGCGACCGTCTGGTTTGCCAGCCGTGAGACAAAATCGTCCAACCCATGCTAGCATGGAAAGCGTACATTAAACGATGATATATATGATATATATGGATATATATGATATATATGGATATATATGATATATATATATATATATATATATATATATATATATATATATATATATATATATATATATATATATGGATATATATATATGGATATATATATATATATATATATGGATATATGCTCAGAGTAAAAGGCAGACTGTATGACGCGTGTGTATGAACAGCCATGCTACATGGCAGTGAAACATGGGCCGTGACTGCTGAGGATATGCGTAAGCTCGCAAGAAATGAAGCCAGTATGCTCTGATGGATGTGTAATGTCAGTACTCATATTCGACAGAGTGTAAGTACCTTGAGAGAAAAGCTGGACCTAAGAAGCATCAGTTGTGGTGTGCAAGAGGGACGTTTGTGCTGGTATGGGCATGTGGTGAGAATGGATGAAGATAGTTGTGTGAAAAAGATAGTTGTGTGAAAAAGTTCCACACCCTAGCAGTTGAGGGAACCTGTGGAAGAGGCAGACCCAGGAAAACCTGGGACGAGGTGGTGAAGCATGACCTTCGAACTGAGGAAATGACTAGCGACCGAGACCTCTGGAAGTATGCTGTGCGCGAGAAGACCTGGCAGGACAAGTGAGACCATAACCCGTGGCCTTCTACATGGGATGTAGCCAGCCCATGTATGCATACCTTCCCTTCTTGGGACACAAAACTCTACTTGTGAAGATCTGTTGAGGCAAGTGAGGATCAGAATCGAAATCGATCAATGGAAATTGCAGCTGAGTTACCAGTGCCGGTGGCACGTAAGGGAACCATCCGAATGTGGCCATTGCCAGCGCCGCCCAGACTGGCCTTGTGCCGGTGCACATAAAAAGCACCATCCGTTCGTGGCTGTTTGCCAGACTCATCTGGCACCACCATCCGTTCATGACCGTTGCCAGCGCCGCCCCGACTGGCCTCGTGCCAGTGGCACGTAAAAAGCACCATCCGTTCGTGGCCGTTGCCAGCCTCGCCTGACCCCGTGCCAGTGGCACATAAAAAGCACCATCCGTCCATGGCCGTATGCCAGCTCCGTCTGGCACCTGTGCGGGTGACACGTAAAAAGCACCCACTACACTCACGGAGTGGTTGACGTTAGGAAGGGCATCCAGCCGTAGAAACACTGCCAGATCGGACTGGGCCTGATGCAGCCTTCTGGCTTCACAGACCCCAGTTGAACCGTCCAACCCATGCTAGCATGGAAAGCGGACACTAAATGATGATGATGATGATGATGATGATATATATATGAATTCAAACAATGAATAGCCTTCACGTAAACCATTGGTTCATTTTGTTCTCTTACTTTATTATCATCTTATAATCATCTCATAATAATGACCTTTATGACTCATATTACTACCTCAGTCAATCTAAATGTATATATTTGTCACTATCTGTCATAAATAGCCTTTTTCTATTTGCAATATGCATTTCCGTTGATTTTTCTTATTTTACCCTTACATTTCCACGTGTATTTTATATTTTCTTTTCGTAACATATATGGATATATATATATATATATATATATATATGGTGACCTATTTGGCTGCCATTTCTAATATTTTCGGTATGTGGTTTTGAGCAACTTGTTGCAATTAACCCTTTATTATAATATATATGGATATATATAGATGGTTATATATATATATATATTTTCATTTTTTCATTTTATCTAGTTTCAGCTCACGAGCTGTGGCCATGCTGGGGCACTGCCATTCGGTGTTGCTACATGATTTTACTTCACGAATGCTTTTTAGCAATTGACATTTGGTGCATGAGAGAGTTTGATGCAGCTGCCCTCATCTGCACCTCCTGCTGTGAAGCTGGTTCATCTGGGACACCTGACAGGAAGAGGTCCAGCTTTATTTTAAAGACATCTGCATCCACCCCATGCAGGTCTCTCAGGTCCTTCGGGAGGATATTGAAGAGCTGTGGACCTCTGAAGCCTAGGCTATCACAGTATCTTCTACATCTTGATGGCAAATTTGGAGTCCTTGGCACTATGCAGTGGCGCCCAGTTCTAGTATTTGTGTAACTCTCGATGCCAAAGTTTGGGACAAGTCCTTCCAGATGTATATTATGGCATATCTTTCTTGCCTACGCTCTAAGGAAGAGAGTCTTATTCTCTTGAGTCTTTCCCAATAGTTTATATGCTGCACAGAAGCCATCTTCATTGTGTAGCTTCATTGGATTGCCTCAAGTTCTGTAAATAATTTGACACTGGTTGGTGACCATAGTTGAGAGCAGTAGTCAAAGTAGCTTAGGACAAGTGTCCTCCAGAGGACCATCATGGTTTCCTGGTCTCTTGCTCTAAAAGCTCTAAGAATCCATCCAGTCAGCTGCCTACATTTCATTGCCAATTTAGCAACATGCACATGAAAGGTTGCATCATTACTCATGTAAATACCCAGGTCTCGTACTGATTGTGTTTCTGAGATTGCAATCCCTCCAGGTCCAGTGTGTTTATTGTGTATTGCATTTAATTTTGCATGCTGATAGCATAAAGCTTGAAACTTTTCAGCATTGAACTGCATGCTATTCTTTTCAGCCCACTTGTATATTTCGTATATTTCACATTGCAGGTGCATAATGTCTTCAGGGTTCTGTATCACCTGTGAAACTTTTGTATCATCTGCATAACTTGTGATTGTGGCTCTCTGCGTGGCTGAGGGTATATCTGAGAGGGCCGTTACGAACAGCAGTGGTCCCAAAGCAGTGCTTTGCGGAACACCACTCACTATTTGCGTGTTATTGGAGGTTGTCCCATTGGCTACTACCACCTGACTTTCATCCTTCAGAAAATCATGAAGTCATTCTCCCAATTTTCCAACTATGCCAAGATCATGCAGTTTGTGACATATCATTCCATGATCGACTTAGATTTTGCAATTTTGTCATAAACTGAAAGTTGGAACCAAGAGCCAATCTGAAATTTTGCATTAAACTTGGGAAGTCTGCTACAGAGACATTGATCATGCTTTGGCAATCTTACAGCGATGAGGCAATAAGTCGTATGCAAAGTTTCAAGTAGTGTGGGTGCTTCAAAAGTGGAAGAACATCCTAGGAAGATAGGGAACAATCTGAGTGACCTACCATGAATGTCAGCCTGTAAATTCATCAGTTTGTGCATGAGGATCATCTGAAGACAACAACATTGCTGATGCCGGTTTGTCATATTGGTTCATCGAGGCAATCCTAACATCTGAATTGAACATGTAGTGTGTCTTTGCTAAGTTTGTCCCCTGCCTGCTGACTACTGAACAGAAAGAACATCATGTCAAAGTCTGTCAAGATCTCCATTAGCATGCCACTGATGACTCATCCTTTATATCAAGGATCATCACCGATGATAAGAGTTGGGTCTATGGGTACTACCCTGAGATGAACCAACCATTATCCCAATGGAAGAGGCCTTCATCACCATAACCAAAGAAGGCATGACAGAGCTACAGCTCAGTCAAGATCATGCTCATTGTTTTTTCAACATCACCAGTATTGTGCATAAAGAATTCATCCCCCAAGGCCAGACAGTCAATGAAGAATTTTACTGCGATGTTGTGAAGCATCTGAGGGAGGACATTCGGCTAAAGCAACCGGATCTTTTGAGCACACAGAAATGGATTCTTCATGATGACAATGCACCCTATCTGAGTTCCTTGCCAAAAACAACATGGTATCACTCTCACACTTGCCCTATTTGCCAGGTTTAGCATTTACAGACTGCCATCTCTTTGCCAAGGTAAAAATTCAGCTCAAAGGTTGCCGTTTTAACACTGTTGTCAAGATCAAGAGTGAATCACAGAAAGTCCTCAACTCGCTTACAGAAAATGACTTCCAGGCCAAATTCCAATAGTGGCAGGAATGCTGGGATCAGTGTATTGCTGTGCAAGATGACTTTTTCAAAAGAGATGCTGTTAAAACTTAAGTAAACAAGTTATTTTTTTTTATTAAACACTAGCAGTGTAGCCCGGCGTTGCCCGGGATTAATTTAGGATTATTAAGCTAATCAAGTTCTTTATTTCAAACCAAACTAAGTAACATCGATGTCATATTTGAGCGAAATCTGTTGAAATTGGTAAACTTTTGGTTGAAAATGAGTAGCAGATGACTTGATTGGGAAATCCCATAAGGAATCGGTTTATTGATTTGTTTTCAACTCATCGATTTTTTTTCATTTTCGTTTTTGGAGAACTTAGAGCATTCAAAGATCCCATGACTCCTAAGTAATGCTGGCATCAAGTTTGAATAAAATACATCAAATTCGGTAAAAGTTATGGTTGAAAATGGGGTGTAGCCAATTTTATTGGGAAATCCTATAAGGAATCGGTTTATCGATTTCTTTTTTTTTTATCCTGATTAAATGGAAAACCCCATGAGGAATCAGTTAATTGGTTTTTCATCCCAAATAGGACTTAACCGAACACAATATTGTTGATTCAAAAACATAAATATTTATACTTTAAAGTTGGTTTTCACACCCAACTCAGTTCTGCAGAATCGGTGTCGTGATGGGAGCGCATGGATTGATCAGGCTGCACATGCACATGTGATCAGGTTGCACATGCCAGCCCTTTGAAAACACCACCCCCATCATCTAACCCCCTTTGCCCATGGGTTGGGAAGCCTTCCAGCAAGGAAAATAGAATGCCCAAAAGAGCTCCCGCTCCTCTGTGTCAGAAGTGGTTACATTCAGATCACAACTAAGTTTTAAGAATATATATATACACACACACACGATCATACACATATTGCATACATGTGTTTTGTTCGGATACATGTTCGTGTGTGTGTGTTGCCCGTATATCGACAAAATACTTAACAAAAGTTTTAACAAAACCTTACTCATAGCTAGAAGGGGACTTAACTCCTGTTGTAAACAATGATGGATTTCTCCGACTTGAAAATTGCTAAAAGTTTTGGCTGAAAATTCATTTTTACCACTATGCTGGTGCCGCTGGGAGAAATATGTTGATGAAATACAGCTAGGGTCATGATGAATGTCCTCCTAAAATTGGAGCGACATGCATGCTAATTTGAGGACATGCATAAATTACGTCCACACACACACACACAAACACACACACATCATACCTTTTATATATACAGATAACTACTCTGGGAACTTTTTAATACCATTCCCTACCTTTTAATATTCTCATTGTCTTTAAGGTGGTGAACTGGCAGACTCATTAGCACACTGAGCAAGATGTTTCGTGGCATTTTGTCCGGCTTTACATTCTCAGTTCAAATTCCACTGAGGTTGAGACTTTGCCTTTCATCCTTTCCAGGTCAATGAAATAAGTACTAGTTTAGTATGTGATCAACTTATTCCCTCCTCCGAAATTCCTGGCCTTGTACCAAAATTTGAAATCAATATTTTCATTGTCTTCTTCATCATTCTGTCCGCTGTTAATTTTTGCCCAATTAAATATATCAAATAAAATCTTTTAAATTTTAAAACTAAATGTGAATACAAATACAGATTTCACAGAAAATAGAACAAAATGGTTATCATCTGTTTTATTTAAATAAAGTTCAGGAACCGAATATCTCTTCATATTTGAATGTCTGATTTCACATCCTAAAGTAGGTGTGTGCTTCTGATTGACATGTTTCTTTTACATTTCTTTTACATTTCTCCTGATCATATGATATGATTATAATATTTGAGACATTGACAGAAAGTTGATGCCTTAGGCATTATCTATGATACATGGGTGTGATTCCTATTCTCTCTGAAATATTCTCTGTACATATATTCACATTTAATTTTAAATTATGCTTTAAAAGGAATTTTTCAATTAATCCTCGTAATTTTAATTTATTTCAAGTTGTTGTTCTTGCATTAGAAAATTTACTTCTAGGAATAACAAGGTAGCTATTAAATGATTTGTATGTGTTTTATATTTTCATTTCCTTCAGTTTCTCTTGGAATAATTGAGGGTGGCACAAAATTTACCAGGAAGAATCAACCAGTAACTTTTGAATGTCCTGTTGAAAAGCAAAACTTTAAACACTGGCAAATTGATGGAACAGTCATTAACAGAATTTATAATACTTCAAGCATTAAAGCAAATGTGTTTCCTAACAATGTTAGCATCATAAACATCACACTTCTTCAAAATATTGAGCAAGCAATTGTTTGTGAAATCACCACTGATAAGATAAGATTTTATGCAAGACCATTATTCAGTAAGTACAAATATAAATCATTTGTATGTATTTTCCTGTTAATATTAATCTATTATGACCATGAAGAAAGTATATTTCTATAAACACTAACTTTGAGTTTCAGTCAATTCACAAAATGTTGTAACAAACTAATACTGCCAATAATACATTGAAAGAATGTTCATTTTAATACATGATGAAGATGATGATGATTTTTCTTCTCTGTAAGTATTTTATCCTATATATGTTGTTCTATCAGTATTTATGTGTTGAAAAATATATCTTTCTACTTGTACTACAATACATTTCAGTGCCACAAAAACAAACTTGTTTGTTTACATATGACAAAATCTATATTGCATCTAGCGTTTCTGGATGACTTTATAAGTTCTAAATTGCAGAAGAATTTGTCAGTAAACCAGTTTAGCTTAATGGTAAAGCACTTGACTGGAAATCAAAGGGATGTGAGTTCGATTCCCATGGCTGGTTGCTGACAGATTTTTCTGCTCTGTAAGGATTTTATCCTATATATGCTGTTCAGTCAGTATTTACAGGTTGAAAAAAATATATCTTTCTACTTGTACTACAATACATTTCAGCAATTCAAAAACAAACTTGTTTATATATTGCTGCCAATAATATTTTAATGTTTATAATTTTCCTCGTTATATTATTCCAGTGTTATTGAAATAGCAATATTCTGGCTGAGCTGGCAGGATTGTTACTGTGCTGGGAAAAATTCTTAGCAGCATTTCTTTTGATTTTATGTTCTGAGTTCAAATGCTGCTGGAATCAGTTTTGCTTTTAATTCTTTTGGTATCGATAAAATAAGTACCAATTGAACACTAGGGTCGATTTAAGTGACTTTACTCCTTTGAAATTGATGGCCTTGTGCCAAAACTTGAAATCAGTTTTATCGCTGAGATTAAATGTTTGATTTCAGAAGAGTGACCTAGTTGCTAGCAAGTGATTCATAAATTATTCTTGGTTTGATGAAATTAACAAAATTATTAATTATTCTAAAAAGTTGAGAAGTCATCATCATCATCTTCGTATCTTAAAATGAACATTCTTTCAATGCATTAACTTTTTTAGTATGTATACTGGTTGGATTTCTGATTGTCATCAGAAATGTTATTCTTGAATATGCACACACGCACATAGACACAAGTATATATTATCATCATCACCATCATCATTGTCATCGTTTAGCATCAATTTTCCATGTCGGTATGAGTGAGATGGTTTGACTGGAGCTGGCATGGCCATGAGCTGTACCAGGCTGCATTGACTTCTGTAGGTTGATAAGGTTGAGATGTTGGAGATGGTGAGCGGAAAGAGCCCCTCGCAGACAAACATTACGCATCATACTGAACATAGTAACTTCATACCTTTCTAGTCTTTGCATGCCCTCTACATTCAGGGACGATTTCTGACTATCACGTAGCATTCCTGTTTCTGCACAGGCATCACACAACTTTCCTTTCTCTCAGAAAGAGAGACTTTTGGTTGCCACTTGAAGTAAAAGATCTCTGAACTTTCTCCATCTTATTCTAGCAATTTCATTTCCTCCTCCACTGAAAATTAGGTCACCTAGCTAGCAGAAATTGCCTAGTACCTTTAGAGCACCTTTTTGGGCATTTGTGAAAATCCATTTCCTGTATACTTGTAGATTTTATGACTCTTATGCATTTTTCACATACAGACACTACTTTCTCTGTTAACCTCCCTACTGTTCCACTGCACCTGTTGTGCATCCATTACTTGCCCTGAATACACTGAAATGAATTTCTGCCTACACCATTCTTACTTTCTGAGAAAAACCGTTTACCTGAAGTGAGTAGGGTCCTGTTTGTTTTCTTGCTTACTAAGACTTTTGTCTTTGCTAAGTTAACTTCAAGGCTCTTTGATTCCAGGCTTTGCTTCCACACCTGAAACTTTTTTCTAGTTTTGTTACAGATTCTGCTGTGAGAGCAAGGTAATTTACATATAGTAGTTCTCATTGGTTTCCAGGCTTAAACTCCTCTGTTTATGACCTGGAGGACAATTCTGAATAGGAGGTGGCTGAGGACTGAGCCTTGATGTACACCTAACCCTAAAATTTATCTAAATCTATCACTGTTCTCATGACTAACCCTAATATTATTTATAGCAACTCTGTATAATACCTGTACTACTTTTCACAAGCCATCTATCTATCTCTAGCTTCCTGAAAGACCAGCATATTACAGAGCAGGGTGCTCTGTTGAATGCTTTCTCCAGGTCAACTAATGCCAAGTACTACAGCTTATTCTTAGCTTAATATTACCATTGTACTTGCCTGACTTCTTCCCATTACTGTGCCAAACTGCATTTCATCTAGCTTAATTTGTTTCTAATTAATTGGGTTATTATACTCTCCATAACTGTTATCACTTTGTCAAGTAATTCGAGGCCTCTATAATTAATTATGTTAAATGCATTTCATTTACTGTTTTAGTAGCTGATTATGATCCTGGTATACCAGTCATTGGGGATTATACCTTCCTGAATAACCTAATTAACTAAACAGTGTCCAGACTGTATCCTTCTTTATAGATATTTTAAGCATCTTAACAGTGACTCCTGATGAACCAAGGATTTTTCCAGTCTCTATATCTTTAATTACATTATTTATCATACTGCTGTCTATATGAATGGTCGGCCCCTCTGTTGGGTTCACATGATGGGGAGACTCCCATTTTCTATTCATCTGCTACATTTAATAGCCCTTCACAGTAGCTCTTTCACACATTTTTCTTTTCCAAATCACTAAATACTAGCATGCCATTATCTACCTGTACACATTTTATCTCCCACAACATCTCAATTCTCTCTGACACACTCTTTTACTATTTTACTTGTTTCAGTCATTTGACTGCAGCCATGATGGAGCAGTGCCTTTAGTCGAGCAAATCGACCCCAGGACGTATTCTTTGTAAGCCTAGTACTTACTCGGTCTCTTTTGCTGAACTGCAAAGTTACAGGGATGTAAACACGCCACAATTGGTTGTCAAGCGATGTTGGGGGTGGGTGGACAAACACAGACACACAAATATTTACACACACATATGTATATACATATATACGACAGGTTTCTTTTAGTTTCCATCTACCAAATCCACTCACAACACTTTGGTCAGCCTGATGCTAAAGTAGAAGATACTTGCCCAAGGTGCCACACGGTGGCAATAAACCCGGAACCATGTGGTTGGTAAGCAAGCTACTTACCACACAGCCACTCCTACACCTGTGTAGCAATATGCAAAATCTCAAGTCTCTGGTCTTCATACTGTAAGATATTGGCAAACCTCTTCCTGTCTGCTTCTACCTTAGCAAGATAAATCTGGTACCTTGCTTCCCTTTCAGCTACCTAATATGATTCTTTGCTACCATCCCTTTTCCACACTTTCCAAACCCATTTCTTCTCTTTTATAGCCCTGTCGACCTGATTGTTCCACCACCATATCACCTTTGATCTGGCAAAAGCTTTGCTCCAATCACAAATCATCATCATCATCATTTCACATCTGGGTTGGATATTTGACGGGCTGGCTTGGCAGAAGATTGCATCTGGTTTCACTACCTGTTTTGGCAGGGGTTTTATGACTAGATGCCCTTGCTAACACCAACCAACTTATAGAGTGAACTGAATGATTGGAGAAACGAAAGAAAGAGGCACTCAATGCATTTGACTAGGAATACGTATGTTAGTATTTAATAACAGTTTGGTTTGACTCCAAGCAACCTAAAGTTTTGTAGGCTTGTCATATGAACCTAGCTCCTCAGACTTAGGTAATCAAATATATATTTATACAAATATATATAGTTGAAAAATTTCATTATAGGTATAAATATATCAAAAACAAGTATAAACAATGGAGAAAAATGATGTTGAATCAAAATTAGATTTAATACAAAATTGGATTCAATACATATGCACATTTTGAAAGACAAAAATATATGTAAGAAAAAATTATAATCATAGTATTTATAATTAAATTTATGCAGTGTCATTCTTATCAGTGTGAGGAATTTTTGGAACAACATCAAAAAAGTTTAATAAAAGAAAAATTTTTTTAAAAATAAAGTAAAATAAAATAAAATAAGGTACAATGAGAGAGAATACAGATGGGGTAATAGGAAAAAATCGGATATTTACAAACAAGTTGTAAAAGGGAAAAATAATAATAGTAGGAGGGAAGAAAAAGAAAGACATATCAATGTGTATGCAAGTCTATATGTGCAGTAAACTAGAACATACAAATAAAAATCTAATGGATATGTTTAAAGAAATAATAACAGGCTGAGACAAAGTATAATATAAACAAACCCACATGTGTCTAGTAGAATATAACGCAACAGGTTCACTAGCAGAAAAAATCCATAGAGAATTATATGTATACATATTAATAATGGAAAACGAAAATATATGAGGAATGAAGCCAGTATGCTCCGAAGGATGTGTAATGTCAGTGTACATACTCGACAGAGCGTTAGCACCTTGAGAGAAATGTTGTACCTAAGAATCATCAGTTGTGGTGTGCAAGAGAGACGATTGCGCTGGTATGGTCATGTGGCGAGAATGGATGAAGATAGGTGTGTGAGAAAATGCCAATCCCTAGCAGCTGAGGGAACCCGTGGAAGAGGTAGACCCAGGAAAACCTGGGACGAGGTGGTGAAGCACGACCTTCGAACTTTAGGCCTCACTGAGGAAATGACCAGCGACCGAGACATTTGGAAATATTCTGTACGTGAGAAGACCAGGCAGGACAAGTGAGCCCAGCCCACTTATGAATGCCTTTCCTCCCTTGGACACAAAGACCTGTTGAGGCAAGCGAAGTCGATATAGAACCTCATCCGACGACAGACACCCATGCCAACCCCCCCCTGCTTGCGAAGACATGTTGGGGCAAGCGAAATCGAAACCGAATTGAACCAGCCAGGATCCCTGGTCTGGTGGTACGTAAAAAGCACTATCCGACTCGTGGCCGACGCCAGCGCCGCTTCGACTGGCTTCCGTGCCGGTGGCACGTAAAATACTCCAATCCGACCGTACGACAGGCACCCATGCCAACCCCCTTTGCTTGTGAAGACATGTTGGGGCAAGCGAAATCGAAATCGAATTGAACCAACCAGGATCCCTGGTCTGGTGGTACGTAAAAAGCACTATCCGACTCGTGGCCAATGCCAGCACCGCCTCGACTGGCTTCCGTGCCGGTGGCACATAAAATACACCAATCCGACCGTGGCCGTTGCCAGCCTCGCCTGGCACCTGTGCAGGTGGCACGTAAAAAGCACCCACTACACTCATGGAGTGGTTGGCGTTAGGAAGGGCATCCAGCTGTAGAAACATTGCCAGATTAGACTGGAGCCTGGTGCAGCCTTCTGGCTTCCCAGAACCCCGGTCGAACCGTCCAACCCATGCTAGCATGGAGAACGGATGTTAAACGATGATGATGATGATGATGATTACAAGAGGCTTAAACCTGAGAGACAAGACTATGTTTAAAAATGATACAATATTTAAGTAAAATGGTACATACAAGCAGAGAAAAAAACAAAACAAAAAAAACTTAACAAAGAGAAACAATGATCTCAGACAGGACAGGCCAGTGTACTCAGAAGTGTTCTCTTACTCAAAAACTAGCCCGGGTAGGGGAGACAATAAAAAAAGAATAAGCACAAATACAAATATATGAAGGAGAAAATTATTGATTTACAAATTATAGAAAAACGTATACACTTATCACAAGGATATACAGTCATACATAGATACACACATACACACACATACAAGGGTGCATGTGTAAGGGAAGATACAAATAAAATAATAAAGGAGTACATATTCACATAAGACGTATATATCATCATCATCATCATCATCATCATCATTTAGCATTCGCTTTCCATGCTAGCATGGGTTGGAGAGTTCAACTGGGGTCTGGGAAGCCAGAAGGCTGCACCAGGCCCAGTCTGATCTGGCAATGTTTCTACGGTTGGATGCCCTTCCTAACGCCAACCACTCCGTGAGTGTAGTGGGTGCTTTTTACGTGCCACCAGCACAGGTGCCAGGTGGAGCTGGCAAATGGCCACAGTCGGATGGTGCTTTTTACGTGCCACCGGCACAGGGGCCAGGGAAGAAATTGGCAATGGCCACGATCCAATGGTGCTTTTTACGTGCCACCAGCACAGGGGCCAGGCCAGGCTGGCAACGGCCACAATCAGATGGTGCTTTTTATGTGCCACCGGCACAGAGACCCGCCGGGGAAGTACTGGCAACGGCCACATTTGGATTGTTCGCTTACGTGCCCCTGGCACTGGTATCATAGCTACAATTTCCATTGATGTTGATCGATTTCGATTTTGATTCTGATTTCCACTTGCCTCAACAGGTCTTCACAAATAGAGTTTTGTGTCCCAAGAAGGAAAGGTATGCATAAGTGGACTGGCTACATCCCAGATAGAGGCCATGGGTTATGGTCTCGCTTGTCCTGCCAGGTCTTCTCATGCACAGCATACTTCCATAGGTCTCGGTCTCTAGTCACTTCGTCGGTGAAACATAAAGTTTGGTGGTCGTGCTTCACTACCTCGTCCCAGGTTTTCCTGGGTCTACCTCTTCCACAGGTTCCCTCAACCGCTAGGATGTGGCACATTTTCACACAACTATCTTCAGCCATTCTCGTCACATAACCATACCAGCGCATACGTCTCTCTTGCAAACCACAGCTGATGCTTCTTAGGTCCAACTTTTCTCTCAAGGTACTTACACTCTGTCGAGTATGAACACTGACATTACACATCCATCGGAGCATACTGGCTTCATTTCTTGCGAGCTTACACATATCCTCAGCAGTCACAGCCCATGTTTCACTACCATGTAGCATGGCTGTTCGTACACATGCATCGTATAGTCTGCCTTTTACTCTGAGCGAGAAGCCCTTTGTCACCAGCAGGGGTAAGAGCTCTCTGAACTTTGCCCAGGCTATTCTTACTCTAACAGTTACACTTTCAGCACACCCACCCCCGCTACTGACTTGGTCACCTAGGTAACGGAAGCTATCAACTATTTCTAGTTTTTCTCCCTGGAATGTGGTGGAAGTTGGTCTCTGCACATTTTCAGTGTTTTTGCTCTTGAGCATCTGCCACATACAAAAACTATCTTCCTAGTTAGCCTTCCTTTGACATTGCTGCACCTCTTATGTGTCCATAGCTTATACTTGGTGCATCTTATAGAGTTTCTACCTACGCCTTTTCTACAGATCGAGCAGGGCCATCTGCCTGAAGGCGTTTGTGATTTGTCTACTTTCCTACTTATTAGGACTTCGGTTTAGCTAGGTTGACTCTAAGGCCCTTTGATTCTAATCCTTGCTTCCACACCTGAAACTTCTCCAGTTCTGATAGTGACTCAGCAATTAGAACAAGGTCATCAGCATAGAGGAGCTCCCAGGGGCATCCTGTCTTGAATTCCTCCATTATTGCCTGGAGGACTATAATAAATAGGAGGGGGCTGAGGACTGAACCTTTGTGGACCCCAACCTCTACCCAGAATTCTTCACTGTACTCGTTGCCAACCCTCACCTTACTAGTAGCATCCCTGTACATGGCTCGCACAGCTCTCACTAACAATTCATCTATCCCTAGTTTCCTCATTGACCACCAGATAAGTGATGGGAGGACCCTATCGAAGGCTTTCTCCATGTCAACAAAAGCCAGGTACAGGGGCTTGTCTTTGGCTAGGTATTTCTCCTGCAGCTGTCTTACCAGGAATATAGCATCAGTAGTACTTTTCCCTAGCACAAACCCAAACTGCACCTCATCTAAACTAACTCTCTCTCTAATTAGTTGGGCTATGACTCTCTCCGTAACCTTCATTACCTGATCCAATAGCTTGATACCCCTGTTGTTATTTGTATATAGGGCGTCATCTTTAACTTTTTAGCAGTTGACTATTATGCTGCTACACCAGTCATTGGGTATGACTCCTTCGTGTATCACCTGGCTAACTATATGGGTTACTGGGCTATAGCCGACACTGCCAGATATTTTGAGCATCTCTGCATTAAATTATGATGGGTCTGGGGCTTTCCCTCTCTTCATGCTTCTAATTGCCTTAACTACCAAGGAACTGTCAACTCGGATAGCTTGCCCCTCTGTTGGGTCGACATTCGGCAGACTCTCTTTATCCCATTCATTTTCTTTATTCAGCAACCTTTCATAGTGGCGTCTCCAAACCTCTCTCTTTGCATCCTCATTTAGCGCAAGTGAACCATCATCCATGCGAACACATTTCTGTCCTACCACATCACGATTTTCTCTCACATTCTGTCTTGCAACACGAAATACCTCAAGTCTTTCTTCCTCATGGTGCAGAACATTGTTAAATTTTTTCTTATCTGCTTCCCCTCTGGCTAAATACACCTGCCTTCTAGCTTCCCTTCTGGCAGTCTGATACACTTCCCTGCTACCACCGTTCTTCCAGTCCTTCCAAGCCTGTTTCTTTTGTCTAATAGCCCTGTCAACTATATTTTCCACCAACACGTTATTTTGGGTCTTGAGAGGACTTTGCACCAACCACAGATTTGGTCAGTGGCTCTCAGCAGGTTGTCCCTTAGAGACCTCCAGTTGTCTTCTGCCCCATGTGAAGCTATATCCCCTTCTATTTCGTCAAAGGCTTCAAGTAATATGTCTCTAAATCTCTGTCCATTTGTTGGATTTTTAAGCTTCCAGATCCTTCTTCTCCATGTTGGTCATCTTGTGGTCGTCCTCTTAGTCTTGATCCTAAAGTCACTAACTACCAGTCTATGTTGTGGGGTACATTCTTCGCCTGGGAAATTTATATATATATATAAAAACAATTGCAGTGTGGAAGGTGTTTATAAACACAAAGTTTTGTCAGTGAACAGGTTGCAGTCTCAAAGCGACGAAATATTTTGACAAATTAAATTTAAATGTTGAAGTGAATCTAACGGTTTTTGTGTGTTTCTTAAATGGTTTATAAACACCTTCCACACTGCAATTGTTTTCATTCCATCACATGAACTCAGATCAAGTCACTCACTATGCAAGTATATCACCGTAATATATATATATATATAAATTAGAGAAAAGCCACTATTATGTAATTCAAACAATGATAGACGTAAATCATACCATATAGAAAAACTAAAATATATGATAAAACATTTACCAAGAACACAATAAAGTACATAATAATAAATAAACAAACAGTATATAAATAGTAAATAGACTACATATATTTGTGGCCATATCTTCAATTTAAATTACAATTAAATTTAAATTTAATCGAAGCATTAAGTGTGGTTGCTTTGTGAAATAGTTTGTAACGTAAAATATTATAGTATAGGTAAGGAAATGTTTTAATTTCTTTTGTACTATTGAATTGAATAATAATAATAATAAGTACTTTCGTTATTCCCTTAATATTCGAAATATTAGATCTGGACATATAAACACTAAGTTATATGTTTTAATTTAAAATTTTTTAGTTCAAAAAATATCTTTGAAAAAATAAGTATACATTTTATTTAAGAAATAATGGTGAAATTCATATGATTATTGATTAAAAAAATATGTATTTCTAATTTTATTTATTTAATTATAATTTAAAATACTTTCATTTATTTAATTATTCTTATTATAATAATTATTATATGAGAACTAAAATCTAAAAGTATTATTCGTGGTTGTTTTGTGAAATAGTTTGTAATGTAAAATATTACAGTATAGGTAGTGAAAAGTTTTTTCTTTTTTTCTTTATATACTATTGAATTTAATAATAATAATAAGTACTTTGTTTATTCTATCAATGAGCGAAATATTACTTCTAGACATAAATTAATTTAATAAGTTTAAATTATTTGTGAGTATATTTTTGAAATATATACAAAATACTATTGCAGGGTTGTGTCTGCAGCATTGTTGATATAAGATATATTATAAGTGTACACATGTTTGTGTAGGGTTTAGTACATAGTTAGAATCATATCAAATTAGATGTTTATTTAATTAGTAAATAAATATATAATTTAATTAATTAATGAATATAGATTAAATTATAGTAATTTAGCTTAAATTAAGTATATGATGTATTTCAAGTATTTTTATTTTAATTAATTGGACTCATATATTTTTCCAGTAAAGATATAAAAAACTTGAAAGAAGATGTTAGCTGATAATTAAGGGGTCACCCACTAGCAGACCATTGATAATGAAAAGGGGAAGTCTTATCATGTAGTACTATAGTTGAATACTATAAAACAATGTTGCTATATTGTATACAGATAAAGTTATTCAAAAGATTATTAAGAATAATATTGTAACAAAAGATAGAAATTTATGAATACTTTTGAGTATATATCAAACTTTTACCACAATAGAGGGAGGAAAAGAAATTATATTAGAAATAGTTTAATATTTATACATATTGCATACTTAATATAGATATCTCCCCTATGTACATCATGTTCATGTCTTTACAAGCACCTTCTATGCATCTTCTGCTGTAAACTACATTTCGAGGTCTACAGTTAATGCCAGGGTTTGAAAAGTCAGGAAACTCCGTCAGATCACAACTATGTAGGATGTACCCTTTGAGAATACCATATGCACCAATGATAACTGCATGGTAAGTAGGATTAACCCTGGCATTAACTGTAGACCTTGAAATGTAGTTTACAACATAAGATGCGCAGAAGGTGCTTGTAAAGACATGAACATGATGTACATAGGGGAGACATCTAGGAGCATTGCGGAACAACTAAATGAACATCTGAGACAATATGATGACAAAAAACAGTCCTCCATACTCTACCAACATGCCAAAGACCACCACGGAGGCAACTTGGGTCAACTTGACATCCACATCTTATCCAAGCACCCAAAAGACCCAACACTCAAACAAATATGGGAGTACATCCTTATAAAGGAAACCTCCCCAATACTAAATAGGAAATATACATAGTAGATATCATACCTCCATACCACAGTTTACACAGAAGATAATCAAACATATTGGGAATGACTAATTTAACATGATTTGGTTCAGAAGGAATAGAATGTTACAAGTGGTTAGGTTTTGCTTTATATTTTTTTCAATGAGGTGAGTTTCCTTATTTAAAAATGTTAGAAATGGTTAAGTTTTGGCTTATATTTTCAATGAAGAAGGTATCCTTATTTAATCTAACTTGTGTTGGAGTTCCAATGGTACATTGATAGAATGGAAAGATTATAAATTGTGGTAGTAGTTGCTTTGCACATTACTCAATATGTTCACTAAAGGGTATCATTCTGTATTCTGGGAATGCAATCTGCTGTCAATGCAGAGTGCATCTGCATCTGAGTGATAATCCCGTGGACCCTATGTAGTTTTGGTGGCAGCCCAAGAATCTTATGGCATAAATCAGGTTTTCTGAAGCACAAGTAAAATTAGATTTGATTTTGAATTTTTGTCCCTCCTTGAAGAGGAATTCTGATCCTTTTAGAAGGTTTGGGGCATGTTGTGCAATTTGGTCTACCACATTTCTTCACTTTTGCATCCGTTATTTTAGAAAATAATTTTGCCTTTGTGAGGATCTTTTTTAGTGATTTCAGTTGTTTGTAGCTTTTAATGATTTTATGTATATGTAAAATTTTCTTTAATTTGGGGTCCTTATGTAGCGTTGGTAAATTTTGGGTGATGATGGTGAAGGCTTCTTTGTTTCTGGGGTTGTATGTGGAAATGTACGGCAGTATTTTCGGTGAAGGTGTGTTGCTGTGTTGAACTTTTCTTAACGTTTCTATGTCGATTTGTGTTGCACGTCTGATTCCATCCTCTATGAGTTGAACTGGGTAGTGTCTGTCAATTAGGGTGTTTTTGAGTTCTTGCCATTTAAAGTTTCTGGTATTTTGTTCTGACACTATTGTGCATATCCTTCTTGCAAGGTTGAATGGGATGTTTGTTTTGGTGTGTCTTGGGTGGCATGAATCAAAAAGTAGATATTGTCTGGCGTCTGTGGTTTTGTAAAATATGTCCATTTCTGTTTTTAGGTTTATTTTTTTAATTAGTATATCTAAGAATGGAAGCTCCTTTTGGTTGTACTCCATTGTGAACTGTATGTTTGGGTTGACGCCGTTCAATAGGCTTTTGAATTTTAGGAGTTTTTCTTTGTTTTCATTCTATATTATGAAACAGTCATCTAGGAAACTTTTCCAATTTTCTTTTATGTATTGGGAAAAGGGGTTTCCAAAGGTAGATAAAGATTCTTGGCATATTATTACCTCCAGGTAGCCCATTGTTAGGTTCGCAATGACTGGTGCTGCCCTAGTACCCATAACAATTCTGAATTTTTAATGGTAAAATGCATTGTCAATCATGACGTGGTTATTTTGTAGGATGAATTCAATCGATTTAGTTATGAATTCTTTACTGATCCTTTTTGGTATTTCTTCCGGAAATTGATCGAGCCAGAACTGAATTGCCTCTAGGCCATAATTATGAGGTATACTGGTATATAAATTAACTATATCAAATGAAACCATGATTGTTTCTTCCTTGACTTTTTTTGGAAGGTGATTTTAACATATCCAAGTCACCTCTGGTATGGCTATTGATGTGTTTAAGGAGGATGACTATAAATAGATTTAGTCTGAGTGATTCACAGGCTGGGCCAGCTACAATTGGTTGTAGTTTTATGTCCCCTGGGTTTGGTACATGTATGTACGTCTTTGGTGATTTTTTAATGGTTTCATTTAGAAATTTGAAAAGAAAATATGAAACCGGTTATTTCTCCAAAAATTATATTACTATACTCTTTTACTCTTTTACTTGTTTCAGTCATTTGACTGTGGCTATGCTGGAGCACCACCTTTAATCGAGCAAATCGACCCCGGGACTTATTCTTTTGTAAGCCCAGTACTTATTCTATCGGTCTCTTTTGCCAAACCGCTAAGTAACGGGGACATAAACACACCAGCATCGGTTGTCAAGCAATGCTAGGGGTACAAACACAGACAAACAAACACACACACGCATATATATATATATACATATATACGACGGGCTTCTTTCAGTTCCCGTCTACCAAATCCACTCACAAGGCTTTGGTCGGCCCGAGGCTATAGTAGAAGACACTTGCCCAGGGTGCCACGCAGTGGGACTGAACCCGGAACCATGTGGTTGGTAAACAAGCTACTTACCACACAGCCACTCCTGCGCCTATACGCAAAGTTTTATAACATTTTTCTAACATAATGATTTTAATATATTCTTTAACCATATTACACAAGCCTTCTGTAGTTTTTTCCTCTTTTTTGTCTTTTATACATCCAACCATGTGCTTTCACATACCATCTCTCTCACCTATATATAATACATGTGAGACTGGTTTATTCAGTTAGAAAACAAAAACCTAATGATGATGTAATTAGCAACTAGCACATTTTGTTTCTTAATTTCTGTTTGTTTTAATATTTAAATTCTTTATTTGACTGTTATTTTCAGCCACAACTTAATTATTTTTGTTTATGAAATTCTCTGTACGTACTTTTTCTTTCTCAGCAATCAAAACAAATCAAAGCAAATTGATGACTTCGTGCTGTAGCCATTTTTCTTCCTATGTGATTTAAAGCATTTTTTGATATGTGGCATTTCAAAATTAAAAATGAGTTCCAAACATGCTATTCAAGTTCGCTGAAACTTATCTCCTGCCACTCAAAACAACAACTCAAATGAGATAAAGAGTACATGCATCACAACAACAACAGCAAGTGTATATTTGTGTGTGTGTGTGTGTGTGAGTGTAGACTTACAATATATCCTATTGTTAAGAAAATTTTACACAATCATTCAATAAAACTAAAATGGATAAAGAGTACACACTTTATCTGCCTAAACAGTGCAAAGAGACCTGCTTCATAGTCAAGTCCCTGACGCCCCACTTTATTGAGACCACCATTGTTACGGGGAACGGGAGTGGAGAAATGTTTTCATTTCAAGGATGCACCTTTATCCCACGAGGTCAGACATACCGTTTAACATCTGCAGATTGCTATGTTCATCAACAAATCCCAAGGCTGAACACTATCAGTGGCGGTCATACATTTAGGAGAGCCATGCTTTTCACATGGGCAACTTTATGTGGCAGAACACGCAATGTCGTCTATAGCGACGGAGAAAGGACAAGAAGTCATCACGATTTGTGGCCCGTTTGTGTTGGACACTTTGGTATTGGCAACATGAACGACAGTGGTAGAGACTACTTGAATTTTGCACATACCATAACCTGTGCATCACCAACACATTCTTTGCCAACAAGACATCCCACAAGGCATCTTGGAGACATCCAAGATTTCACCACTGGCATCAGTTGGATCTCATCATAACATGAAGATCCTTTCTAAATTCTGTTCAACTGACCCGTAGTTACCACAGCGCAGATTGTGACACAAATCATTCACTAATAAAAAGCAGGGTGAGGATTCTGCCTAAAAATGTCCATCACTCCAAGAAAATGGGACGACCATGCATTAAAACTGCCAGAACCTCAGACCCTACACTGTGAAAATGTTTTGCTGTTTCTATCAAGGTTGCCCTCAGTAGCTACCCAACTTCCTATGCTGAAAGTAGGTGGAATTATATCAGGGAAGCTTTGTATACCACATCAATAGATACTTTCAGCATGCGAGAAAGGCAAAACTCAGATTGGTTCAGATGGAACCAGTTATCGAAGCAAAGTGCACAGCTCTGATGCAATACAAGAGTGATTCTTCTACAAAGACACTCAAAGAACACAGAAAGGCAAGAAATAAAACCCAACTGACTGCCAGATGCTGTGCAAATAGGTATTGGCAAGAAATGTGTCAGAGTATCCAGTCAGCTGCTGACAGTAGTGACACCCGTGGGATGTATGCTGGTCAGAAGAAGGCCCTTGGTCCATTTGCAACCAAGTCAGACCCTCTGAAATCAACTACTGGAGATCTCATCAAGGACCAAAGCAAGAAAATGGATAGATGGGTGGAGTACTACCAGGATCTCTACTCACGGGAGACCAGAGTAGCTGAGGCTGCAATCGAGGGTGTCAAGATTCTGCCAGTCATGTGTGAACTTGACAGTCTGTCATCTATTGCAGAGCTCACCAAGGCTATTGACTCCCTAGCCAGTAACAAGGCTCTGGGAAAAGATGGCATCCACTCATAGATAGTCAAAGCTGGCAAAAACACCGTCCTGCTTCGGCACCTTCATGAGCTTCTGTGTCAGTGCTGGGAAGAGGGTACAGTCACTCAGGATATGCGGGATGGATGCTAACATCATTATGCTTTACAAAAACAAAGGTGACCGTGGTGATTGTAACAATTACTGTGGAATATCTCTTCTAAGCACTGTTGGAAAGACCTTTGCTCACGTTATCCTGTTCAGGCTACAACTGCTTACTTCTCAAATTTATCCAGAATCACAGTGTGGTTTTAGAAGAAGCAGATCAACTATTGACATTATATTCTCCATACGCCAACTTCAGGAGAAGTCCAGACAGCAGAAAATGCCATTATATATGGCCTTTATTGATCTGACAAAGGCCTTTGGCTTGGTTAGTAGAAAAGGCCTCTTCATCATGCTCCAAAAAGTTGGATGTCCACTAAAGCTGCTGAAGATCATCAAATCTTTCCATGATGATATGCAAGGCACCATACAGCAGAATGTTTCAACATCAGTCACCTTCCAAATAAAAAACGGGATAAAGCAAGGTTGTGTCCTTGCTTCTACATTATTTGGCATCTTCTTCTCGCTGCTGCTGTCACATGCCTTTGAGACATCAGATGATGGAGTGTTTCTGCACAGTAGAAGTGATGAGAAACCGTTCAATCTCTCGCGTCTGCATGCCAAGACCAAAATCAGAAGTGTCCTGATCAAGGCGATGCTATTTGCTGCTGCTGCTGCTCTGGTATCACACACAGAAGAAGCCTTGCAAAGGCTCATCAACTGTTTTGAAGAAGCATGTAGTGACTTGGGATTAGTTATCAGCCTCAAGAAGACCAACATCATGGGTCAGGCTACATCGGACATCCCAAACATACATATTGGAGACCACAGACTACAGGAGGTGGAGAAGTTTGCCTATCTTGACTCTACCATCACCTACAACCTATCCCTTGATGCCGAGCTCAATATACGCATTGGCAAGGCAGCTGCTTGATGGCCCAACTCTCCAAACGGGCATGGGACAACAATAAGCTGACCAAGACCACAAAAATAAAGATTTACCAGGCATGTGTACTTAGCATTCTACTGTATAGAAGTGAGACTTTGACGCCATACACACACCAAGAGCGTTGCCTAAATATCTTCCACCTGCGCTGCCTCCGGAAAATCCTTGGCATCAAATGGCAGAATCATATCCCCAACAAAGATGTCCTCAAGCAAGCAGGAATACCAAGCATGTTTACACTCCTCACATAAAGACGCACGAGATGGCTTGGACATGTTAGCCATATGGAAGATGGCAGAATCCCCAAGGACATACTCTGCAGAGAGCTTGCTAAGTGCACTAGGTCTGTGGGAAGACCGTTTTTATGATACAAGGATGTTTGCAAAAGGGACATGAAGGCCTGCGACATCAATATTAGCAACTGGGAAGCAGTTGCCAGCAACTGTGGAGATTTGTGGCGTACCGTAAAAGAGGGAACACAAAGGAGTGACAGAGGGAGAGAGGAGAAATGGAAAGACAAGAAAAGACGTCAACAAGAAACTATGACATTACAACCAGCCAGGCAAAGTCTTCGCTACATTTGCGGCACCTGCCAGAGGGAGTGTTTGTCCAGGATAGGACTACACAGCCACAGCAGGAGATGTATTAAGACATGAAATGTAAAAGCTGGACTAGATTATTTTATGCGCAACTCCATTGTCTCCCAAGACAAAAAGCATGCCAACAACAATATATATATATTTATATATACACTTCAAGATATATATATATGTATTGTGCCATACATATATATAAATAGATAGATAGATAGATAGATAGATAGATATTTATGTATATATAATATATAAAATTCAATACATATATATATTTGTATATATATACATGTATATATATACTTCATATATATATATATATGTGGATTACTGCTCACAGCTATGGTCACTCACCAGTGTGAAATTAACAGCAGACCTTGAAGCAATCCAGAGAAGATTCACAAAGAAGTTCATCTCTTTGCAACAGCTCAGCTACTGGGAAAGGTTGAAACAGCTAAGACTCTACACTCTGGAGAGAAGATGGGAGAGGTATGCAGTAATATATATCTGGAAGATCCTGGAAGGAATTGTGCCAAATTTTGGCACTGAAAGCTAAACCAATGCCAGAACGGGACGACACTGCATAGCGCCAAAGATCCCAGCAATGCCATCACACTTCAGGACCAGTTACTGCAACAGCCTGGGTTTCAAGGGCCCACAGCTTTTTAATATTCTCCTAAAGAGTCTGAGGAACTTGCACAAAGTAGATGTAGGGGTTTTTAAATCAAAACAGGACCTCTTCCTAGCGAGAGTCCCAGATGAACCTACCTTACGGCAAGAGGTGCAAATGAGGGTAGCTATATCAAACTCCATTCTTCACCAAGTGCCACATATTAGAGGAGGTTCTTAGTAATAACAGTGTAGCAAAACAGTGGTGCATTAGCATGGCCGCAGCTCTGAGCTGAAACTAAAGAGAAAAAAATATATATATACATATATATATGTGTATATATATATGTATATATAATCTTAAATAAACTTAGATATGTTTCGACCAAAGATTGGTCCAGGCCATGTCTAACTTAATAGCACCACCTGATAGGATTATTCAAATCCTGTTTAAGTCAAGTTTTGTTTATGGTCCATTCAAGTAGTGAGTTTTTGTTGGGTGAGTTGTATCCAATTATGGATGGCTTATCTGGTATTCTTTGAAGAAATCTATCCAGACTCCGTTTAAAGTTGATGGGATCCATTTCCTCTTTGATCTCTTTTGGGACAATGTAAAATAGGGCAGGGCCTGTTGAGGAAAAGAAATTATGTTGCAGTGTACATGTATGCTGTGATCTTGAATTGGGCAGGGGACGTATAGCCCATGGTCCCAGTCTTGGATGAACCTTGAATCTAATGTTCAGGTCGTTTGGGCAAAGTTGGCGGTATATTCTCCACATCATACAAATGATGTACCGCTCACGGTGACGCTGGCGAGAGTAGAGTTTCAAGGCTTTAAGGCGATCCCAATAATCGAGAGCAGCCATGCCTTCAATACGTTTAGTGAGTGCCCTCTGGGGTGATTCAATCCTCAAGATGTTTTGTCTTGTATGGGGAGACCACAGTGGGCAGCAGTATTCGAGGTGTGGCCGTACAAAGGAGGAGAAAAGTGGTATGATGATACCTTGTTCTCTGGACCGGAAAGTTCTTAAGATCCAGGAACTCATCCTACGAGCTATATCGACCTTCATGTTGATGTGTGCACTCCAACTGAGAACGTCATCAACAATTACACCCAGGTCTCTGATATTGTTAGAGGCTGTGAGTGGTTCCCTTGAAGGAAGAGAGTATGGCTGTTTTAGTGAGGAATTTCTTCCAAAATGCATCAGCTCAAATTTTCCCTCATTCAGTTGCATTTTGTTTCTGTCTGCCCATTGACTCACAGCATATAGATCAGACTGGAGTTGAGTTCGGTCTGCTTCTTCATTGACGATTTGCTGGAACTTAGTGTCATCAGCAAATATTTTCACTTTGCAGTAATGTATATATACACACACACATATATATGTGTGTATATATACATACATACATATATATATATATATGTATATCTATCTATCCATATATATATATACACACAACTATATATATATATATATATATATATAAAGGTAAAGACCCCCTTCGGTCATAAATGACCATGGGATTGCACCTAGAAAGTTACCCTCCTAGACACAAGTCCGGGCACGGTTGTTTATGGAAGACCAGCAGTCGCCCATGCATACCAGCCTCCCCTCTCCACGCCACCAGTGTTATCCAAG